>NC_048279.1:36667104-36712104 GCF_009762535.1 Notolabrus celidotus
GAGATCTGTTTACACCTGCAGCCGTGTGTGTGTGGTGTGTGTGTGTGTGTGTGTGTGTGTGTGTGTGTGTATGTGTGTACACTGAGATTAACAAGGTGATTTGCCTTGAGGGGGTGAGGTGCATGCTGGGAGGAGGATTTGGCGAGAGGAAGAAGGAAGAAGGGGTGGGGAGGACTTCCCTAAGTTCCCATGATCCCCCGGTGAGCACCCCGCCCTGCCTGGGTTGGGGGGGCAGGTGGGGGGGGGGTGCGTTTCCAGCAGAGCACCGCTGGATGTTGACGGTGAGGCGGCTAACGAAGCTGCAGGCGGTGATGTAATCACATTCAGACTTAATTCAACAATCCAATTAAGAGTCAACAGGAAGTGGGAACCAGCTGATGGAGCAGACCGAGGGACGGGTTCAGGTGCGGTCCGCTCTCACAACAAGACACTGAGAGGTGGTGCCTTCAGGGTCCTCAGGAAAACTTAGTGAGGGTTCTGTGTGACTCTATATCTCTGAATCTGGATCAGAGTTCCTCTGGTCCTAAGAACACAGACTAACCTGTGATGTGTGTTTCTGAGTTTGGTTTGATGGTTTCTGATTCAGGGTCTTAAAATCAGGATCATTTCACAGCTGATAAACTTTTGGTCGTGCCGATCTTTCACAAGAGTTTAAATAACTAAACTCAGACTGAAGCTCTGATTACGAAACTCAGTTAACATGAGGCGAGGTTTCCAATGCCCCGAACAATGATCTGTTTCTACTCTCTGGAATCTGAAGAAAACTGAACGTGTTGTTCTCAAAGAAACTCACGAAAGATACGTTACAATACGATACGATACTTAACGATACGATACGATACGATACGATACGTTAAGATATGATATGAAACGTAAAGACAGGATACGTAACAATTCGATGTTAAGACACGATATGTTGAGATACAATACAATACATTGAGATCCGATACATTAAGATAGGATATGAAATGTTACAATACGATAAGATACGATAAATTAAGATACGATACATTAAGATACGATAAATTAAGATACGATAAATTAAGATACGATACATTAAGATACGATACATTAAGATACGATAAATTAAGATACGATAAATTAAGATACGATACATTAAGATACGATAAATTAAGATACGATACATTAAGATACGATACATTAAGATACGATAAATTAAGATACGATAAATTAAGATACGATAAATTAAGATACGATACATTAAGATACGATAAATTAAGATACGATAAATTAAGATACGATAAATTAAGATACGATACATTAAGATACGATAAATTAAGATACGATACATTAAGATACGATACATTAAGATACGATAAATTAAGATACGATACGCTAAGATACGATACATTAAGATACGATAAATTAAGATACGATACATTAAGATACGATAAATTAAGATACGATACATTAAGATACGATAAATTACAATACGATACGTTCAGATACGATACATTAAGATACGATAAATTAAGATACGATACGCTAAGATACGATACATTAAGATACGATACATTACAATACGATACGTTAAGATACGATACATTAAGATACGATAAGCTAAGATACGATACGCTAAGACGATACGTTAAGATACGATACGTTAAGATACGACACGTTAAGGTCTGATAAGGTAAGGTAAGATACGTCAAAATACGATACTTTAAGTTACGATACATTAAGATACGATAGGATACATTACAACTCCATACTACTGATACGATACATTACGTTAAAATGCAATACTACAAGGAACGATGCATTTAGATAGGATATTATTGTTACGTTAATATAGATATGAAACATTACGATACGGCAGGTTAGGATATGATAGGATACGTTACATTTCAATACTAAATGATACGATACAATACGATACGATATGATACGATACGATATGATACGTTACGGTTGGACGTGGTAAGGTTGGATTCAGTCATGACCATATTTGGACATCTGGTTTGGGATGCATAGCTTTCTTGGTGTTTAGGTTGCTGGTGTTGATACCTGTCTGTTCGAGGTAGCTCCGCCCTAGCTCCCTGACTCCGCCCCCTCTCCCTGGTCTCTGTGACTCTGAATGGGACCATCAATCACTAAATGAACATCATGCTGTTAGAGAAGACACACGACACATGAGTGTTTACTGAAGGAACAAATCAGCTGAGGAGGAGGAGGAGGAGTCGCCCCCTGCTGGACTGTAGAGAGACTGCAGGCTCAAAGCACTTCTGCTCAGTCCACCTCTTATGAACAGAGTTTGGACTTCAGGTGAGTCCCCCTCCTCCTCCCCCCTCCTCCCCCCTCCTCCCCCCTCCTCCCCCCTCCTCCCCTGTGGTAAATGGCTTTGGGCTCCCGGGCCACTGAACATTTCTCCCTGGATTACATCAAACCTCAGCGAGCCCCGAGGGCCCCTGCAGGCCCCGGGCTCCACCAGGGTCTAATGGAGACACCCAGACACATGGACAGGTTACCAACCCCCCTCACCTCCTGTCCTTACTCACTCACACACACACACACACACACACACACACACACACACACACACACACACCTGAGAAACTAACTGAAAGTCTCCAGACTTCCTCAGACGGACAAAGAGAAGCTGAGAGAGGTTCAGTCGCTCTTCTGTTTCTGCTGAATGTAAACAAGTGATGATGATTCTGGAAAACAGAGTCAGAGGTCATCATGAGATCTGATCACACACACTGGCAGGGACGCACACACACACACACACACACAGAGACACACACACTGCTGTAGTATTCTCGGTCATATAAAGTAAACAAGAATCTAAAAACAGAGCTGACTCTTAATCCTCTGACCTTGCTTCCTTTTCCTGCCAAACTCCAGAAATGCTGCAAAGACCGTCCCCCCATCGGACGGAGGTTTTCTTCTTGAGGTGTTCCTCTGATCCTTTGAGTTAACCCTCATGCTTTAAAGACCCGATGCATTCAAATCTGTCCGACTGCAGCGCTACAAACTTATGCAAACTTAAAAGAAGTGTTTTTGTTTATTTGTTTTTTGGTAAATAAAACGTGGGTGTGTGTGTCGTCATGTTTGTCTCCAGTCAGAGTCCTGCGTGTGAATAATTCAGAGTGGACATGAGGCCACCTGCTGCAGCGTCCAGCGTCCATCTATATTTCACAGCATCCTCCACATACAAACAAACAAACAGTCACACAGAGTTAGATTCAGCTGCAGGTCAGAGGAGGAGTGAGAGGGAGAGGAGTCACATTTCATCATCACCATTACAAATGATGACTTTGGTTTATACTGGTTTAACATGTGAACACGGACAGATATCAGCGTGTAGTAACCGCAGATACAATACATTTAGATACGATGCTTAAGATACGATATGAAATGTTCAAATACCATACGTTACAATACGTAATGATTCCATACTTTAATATACGATGAGCAGCAATACAATTAATATATAATACCAAATGATACCATACCATACTTTAAGATATGATACGTTAAGATACGATATGAAATGTTCAAATACCATACGTTACAATACGTAACAATACGATAATTTAATATATGAAAAGTAGCAATACAATTAATATATAATACCAAATGATACCACATGATACCATACCATACTTTAAGATATGATACGTTAAGATACGATATGAAATGTTCAAATACCATAAGTTACAATACGTAACGATACGATAATTTAATATACGATAAGAAGTGATACAATTAAGATATAATACCATCTGATACGTTAAAATAAGATACGTTAAGATATGATACGATACGTTAAGATCCGATATTTTAAAATAAGACACGTTAAAATACGATATATGAAGATCGAATATGTTAAGATATGATACGTTAAAATCCGATACGTTAAAATAAGATACGTTAGAATACGATACGTTAAGATACGATACGCTAAGATACCATACGCTAAGATACGATATGTTACGATACAATAAGTTAATAAATGATACGTTAAGATCCGATACACTTAGATATGATACGTTAAGATATGATACATTAAGATACGATACGCTAAGATACGATATGTTACGATATGATATGTTAAGATAAGATACGTTAAGATTCGATACGTCTAAATGAGATACATTGAGATACGATTTGTTCAGAGTTGATATGTTAAAATATGGTACGTTAAAATCCGATACGTTAAGATATGATACTTTAAGATGCGATACGTTAAAATACATTACGTTACAATACACTACGTTAAGATATGATACGTTAAGATACGATACGTCAGGATACGATACGTTAGGATACGATACGTTAAGATACGATACGTCAGGATACGATACGTTAGGATACGATACGTTAAGATACGATACGTTAAGATACGATATGTTACGATACATTAAGACTCAATACGTCAAAATAAGATACGTTAAGGTACAATATGTTAAGACACGATAAGTTAAGATTCAATACGTCAAAATAAGATATGTTAAGATACGATTTGTTCAGAGTTGATATGCTAAAATATGGTACGTTAAAATCCGATACATTAAGATATGATACTTAAAGATACGATACGTCAGGATAAGATACGTTAGGATATGATAAGTTAATAAATGATACGTTAAGATCAGATACACTTAGATATGATACATTAAGATACGATACGTTAAGATATGATACGTTAAGATACGATACATTAAGATACGATACGTTAAGATACGATACTTTAAGATTCGATACTTTAAGATTCGATACGTCAAAATAAGATATGTTAAGATAAGATTTGTTCAGAGTTGATATGCTAAAATATGGTACGTTAAAATCCGATACATTAAGATATGATACTTTAAGATACGATACGTTAAAATACATTACGTTAAGAAACGATATGTCAGGATAAGATACGTTAGGATACGATAAGTTAATAAATGATACGTTAAGATGCGATACGTTAAGATATGATACATTAAAATACGATACGTTAAGATACGATAAGTTAACAAATGATACGTTAAGATCCGATACACTTAGATACGATACATTAAGATATGAAATGTTAAGATACGATAAGATATGATACGTTAAGATAAGATAAGAAGATATGATAGTATACATTAGTACGGACTAAATTTTGCAGTACCACCTTAAACCACAGGGGGCAGTGTTGAGCAGTTAAGTAAGAGTAAGACAGCTTTCGTTAGATGAGGACTCCACACACTCACAGGTTCGTTCACCAGCAGCCAAAACAAAGAGCCGAGAACTGAATTTGACTTCAAGTCCCAGAAACCTGGATCCTACATTTCCCATCATGCACCTGAGCATGAGTTTAAGTTTCACTCCAAATTGAATCTTTCTATGTTTGAGGTTAAGTCCTGTTCTCTGTCTTTCATGGAACTGATGATTTGAGGTTACGTCCTGTTCTCTGTCTTTCATTGAACTGATGATTTAAGGTTAAGTCCTGTTCTCTGTCTTTCATTGAACTGATGATTTGAGGTTAAGTCCTGTTCTCTGTCTTTCATTGAACTGATGATTTAAGGTTAAGTCCTGTTCTCTGTCTTTCATTGAACTGATGATTTGAGGTTAAGTCCTGTTCTCTGTCTTTCATTGAACTGATGATTTAAGGTTAAGTCCTGTTCTCTGTCTTTCATGGAACTGATGATTTCAGGTTAAGTCCTGTTCTCTGTCTTTCATTGAACTGATGATTTGAGGTTAAGTCCTGTTCTCTGTCTTTCATTGAACTGATGATTTGAGGTTAAGTCCTGTTCTCTGTCTTTCATTGAACTGATGATTTGAGGTTACGTCCTGTTCTCTGTCTTTCATGGAACTGATGATTTGAGGTTAAGTCCTGTTCTCTGTCTTTCATTGAACTGATGATTTGAGGTTACGTCCTGTTCTCTGTCTTTCATGGAACTGATGATTTGAGGTTAAGTCCTGTTCTGATGATTTGAGGTTACGTCCTGTTCTGATGATTTGAGGTTAAGTCCTGTTCTGATGATTTGAGGTTAAGTCCTGTTCTGATGATTTGAGGTTAAGTCCTGTTCTCTGTCTTTCATTGAACTGATGATTTGAGGTTAAGTCCTGTTCTCTGTCTTTCATTGAACTGATGATTTAAGGTTAAGTCCTGTTCTCTGTCTTTCATTGAACTGATGATTTGAGGTTAAGTCCTGTTCTCTGTCTTTCATTGAACTGATGATTTAAGGTTAAGTCCTGTTCTCTGTCTTTCATGGAACTGATGATTTGAGGTTAAGTCCTGTTCTCTGTCTTTCATGGAACTGATGATTTAAGGTTAAGTCCTGTTCTCTGTCTTTCATGGAACTGATGATTTGAGGTTAAGTCCTGTTCTGATGATTTGAGGTTAAGTCCTGTTCTGATGATTTGAGGTTACGTCCTGTTCTCTGTCTTTCATGGAACTGATGATTTGAGGTTAAGTCCTGTTCTGATGATTTGAGGTTAAGTCCTGTTCTCTGTCTTTCATGGAACTGATGATTTGAGGTTACGTCCTGTTCTCTGTCTTTCATGGAACTGATGATTTGAGGTTAAGTCCTGTTCTGATGATTTGAGGTGTTTCATGACTTTGTGTCTTTGTTTCAAACCGTCTCACGTTCGCACAGAAACATAAATAAAGTTTGAACGATTGATTTAAATATCGACGCCGACGTTCAGAGAGTGTAAAGAATCGACTCGAGGTCAGGATCTCGACCATCAGCTCCTTTCTCTCAGTATCGACTTTGAGAACACACACACCGCCGTTACAACCTGAGCCCTCTTTACCCATGATGCATTGCTCCTGCAGGTCCTCGCGCCATAAAACCACATTAACACGCCGTCGTCACATCGACTCCCTTCAATAAACGCGGTCGATCAGCTGACCCGCGTGTTCCCACCGTCACCCGCATCCTCGACTCAAATTACCCAGAAGCCCCTGCAGCAGCCCTCCAGGCCTTCCTCCCCCCCTGGCTCCCCCCTCCTCCCCTCCTCCCCCACGTTTCTCTCTCTCCTTTCAATTCCAGCCTCTCCTGCCCAGTAATGTCCTGCTTTTATTGTAAATCTATACTCTTAATCTGGCCGGCTCCGATGGGCCTCGCTCGCCCGATCGATGCGCTACGATTGCTGGGAAGGGTCCACAGGGGCAGATAACCCCCCCCCCCCCCCCCCAACCACCTCCACCCGCCCCCTGTGGAGTTAACCCTCCATAGATTCCAGCACACAAACCCAAACTGAAACATGAATTAATCCCACCACCATGAGGTCCAGATCTCCTGGAAGCTATAGCCTGGTTTGTTTTATTCTCCTGAAGCTTCAACTTGAATTATTCTGTAACTTCAGTTCGTATTTATCGTTTCAAAGACGATCCAGGATCTGAAGACGGAGGAACGTCCGTCACGTCGGCCGACCCGAACAAAGTCAAAGTGACTGATGGAGCCGTCGGTCAAAATCAAAGTCTGTGACCAGCAACAACCTCCACTCTTAAAATCTTAAAATATGAAACAAATACTGAAGAGTTAAAAAACTGCAGTTCATCAACGGACCACACGAGGCTTGGACAGGTTTGTTCCTCTCTCTCTTTGTCTGTTTGTTTGTCTGTTTGTTTGTTCCTCTATCTCTTTGTTTGTTTCTCTGTTTGTTCCTCTCTCTCTTTGTCTGTTTCTCTGTTTGTTCCTCTCTCTCTTTGTTTGTTTGTTTGTCTGTTTGTTTGTTCCTCTCTTTCTTTCTTTGTTTGTCTCCTCTCTTTCTTTGTTTGTTTGTCTGTTTGTTTGTTCCTCTCTCTCTTTGTTTGTTTGTTTCTCTGTTTGATCCTCTCTTTCTTTGTTTGTTTGTTTGTTTCTCTGTTTGTTCCTCTCTCTCTTTCTTTGTTTGTTTGTTTGTCTGTTTGTTCCTCTCTCTCTTTGTTTGTTTGTTTCTCTGTTTGTTCCTCTCTTTCTTTGTTTGTTTGTTCCTCTCTCTCTTTGTTTGTTTGTTTCTCTGTTTGTTCCTCTCTCTCTTTGTTTGTTTGTTTGTCTGTTTGTTCCTCTCTCCCTTTGTTTGTTTGTTCCTCTCTCTCTTTGTTTGTTTGTTTCTCTGTTTGTTCCTCTCTCTCTCTTTGTTTGTTTGTTTGTCTGTTTGTTCCTCTCTTTCTTTGTTTGTTTGTTCCTCTCTTTCTTTGTTTGTTTGTTCCTCACTCTCTTTGTTTGTTTGTTCCTCTCTCTCTTTATTTTTTTGTTCCTCTCTCTCTTTGTTTGTTTGTTTGTTTGTTCCTCTCTCTCTTTGTTTGTTTGTTTGTTCCACTCTCTCTTTGTTTGTTTGTTTGTTCCTCTCTCTCTTTGTTTGTTTGTTTGTTCCTCTCTCTCTTTGTTTGTTTGTTCCTCTCTCTCTCTTTGTTTGTTTGTTCCTCTCTCTTTGTTTGTTTGTTTGTTCCTCTCTCTCTTTGTTTGTTTGTTCCTCTCTCTCTTTGTTTGTTTGTTTGTTTCTCTCTCTCTTTGTTTGTTTGTTCCTCTCTCTCTTTGTTTGTTTGTTTGTTTCTCTCTCTCTCGTTGTCTCTTTTTCTCTTTCGTTGTTTGTTTGTTTGTTTCTCTCTTTCTCTTTGTTTTTGCCTGTTTGTTTCTCTATCTCTGTCTGTTTTTTGTTTGTTTGTTTGTTTCTCTCTCTCTTTGTTTGTTTCTCTCTCTTTGTTTGTCTCTCTTTCTCTGTGTTTGTTTGTTTATTACAGATTGCATCACAAGCACAGAAATAAAAACAAACAACATAAAATCGACACAGAAAGAGAAAAATGTGACCGATGCTTCTAACATGTTTGATGTTGTTGTTGTTGTTGTTGTTGTTGTTGTTGTTTGAAATGAAATAACAAACGTTGTGATTGAGGCTCAGCTTGTTGTTTAAAGTGTTTGTCTTGAGTTTGTTTACAGTCAGAAGGTGAACTCTCTCCTTCTATTGAATCTCTGATCTGACCGTACGATGATCATTTAAAGGAGCTCGTCAGAAACATGTCGATCTTCAGCTCACACATGAGGAACCATTAAAACACAGGGACTCTGAGGTGTGTTCAGGTTCCTCCTGAAGCGTTTCTTTAAATCAAAGCTTCCCCTCTCTCTCTCTCTCTCTGCTGACGCTCACTCTGCAGCTCCTCGCCTCCCACGAGGCGATAAAACATCTTAACAGGGGACCGAGGCGGCGTGCAGCGCAGCGCTCTGTTTCTGCAAATGATGACTTATTCTGAAAACAGGAAACACTTGGACAGAATAAAAGCCTCCATTTTCCCCTTACAGTCACCTGTAATTGGTCCAGGTAGGAGGAGGAGGAGGAGGAGGAGGAGGGTTAAATCAATGTGTTTGTTATCAACAAAGAGGGGGCTGATGGGAAATGTAGTTTCAGATAAAGAAAGGAATTATTCTTTAATCTTTAAAAGAAATAAAACCCTCCGCAAAGAGGATCAGGCTTCTCTGGAGTCTGATGGTGTGTTCAAAGGTCAAAGGTCGTCCTCCATCACTTAAACTCGCCTCTCTGCAGATGACATGAAAGCTGCAAATGGTGTTAGAGAACAAGTGTTGATGTAAAGGGGGGCGGGGGGGTCGTGACCTCCATGTAAGGCTCGGCCATTAAAGCGGGAGGACGATGGTCAGACAGGCGCGGAGGGGGGGAGGAGGGGGGAGGAGGGGGAGGTGTGTTCTGGGTAATTAGAGCTCGGCCCCCTCGTACGCTCTGACACTGCGGGGGGATTTATGGCCCCCGCTCGGGCGACTTGTCCACCCATCTAATTGCAATATTAGCGTGTAATAACGGCGGAGTTACGGCGATCCGTCAGCGCCGCGTTCTGCTGCCTCGGCAGGATTTCAGCCATTAACGGGAGAACGGAGGAAACAAAGCGACCTCTGAGAGGAGCATCAGCACGCATTTATATTCACACACACACACACACACACACACACACACACACACACACACACTCAGGCCTGTTAGTGACCGACAGCATCTCTTCAGCTGCAGATTCCCAGCTTTAAAGGGTCGATTCACAACTTTATTTCCTGTTTCTGCAGCTTCTCCACACACACACACACACACACACACACTGTTTTAACATTTCTCCCAAAAACAACAGCTGTGTTTACCGTTCCTCCCTCGTCCAGTCACACCGGCTTTCATGAAAACATCTCTGCAGTGAGCAACACGTTAAACTCTAAAACATCTGTCCCCACCCTGATTTTATTTTTCTTTCTGTCTTTAAATTCTTGATTCCCGTCGCTGGCTCCGCCCGCAGTTTGAGTCTTAGTGACGTCAGAGAAGGTTTGCTGACGCGGGACACACGCTGTGACATTATTATGGACCTGATTCCCTCCCTAAGTCCTGATCCACGCTGACTCCACTTCCAAAGATCTGCTCGGAAGAGGATCCAGGATTCAAACTCAAATACCGTGGAGGATTTTAAAGAACGGCCTGAAAGTGACGACGTAAGGCCGTCTGAAACCTGTGCATTCAAACTTTAATGCAACATAGCTTTGATTAAACTTGTTAATTGTTTGATTTATGAGTTTTATATTAATGCTTTAAAAAGAATAAGAGTTCATCGTCTGCATAATCTTAAAAAATATTCAACATCTGAGAGAGATAAACTCCAGGAAACAGCTTCTGTTATTACTATGATCAAGTTCAACTGTTCAAGACACATGACCAGCAGTGTGTGTGTGTGTGTGTGTGTGTGTGTGTGTGTGTGTGTGTGTGTGTGTGTGTGTGTGTGTGTGTGGCTTTGATTTACCTCTCTGAGACGTGGATTTTCTCAACATTAAACTGTTTTACTGTAGCTGCAGAGAGACATCATTTGCATGATGGGTCACTAAACACACCCCCACACCAAAACGCTGCCCCCCCCACCGCCATGTGTGTGTGTGATGTATATGTGTGTGTGTGTGTGTGTGTGTGTGTGTGTGTGTGTGTGTGTGTGTGTGTGTGTGTGTGTGTGTGTCAGAGGGGGGTCACAGTAATAAATCCAACATTTCTTAACAGGCTCTAAAATGCAGAGAAACAAGCAGAGCTGCAGTAAATCACAGACAGAGACTGACACAGTGTGTGTGTCTGCACATATATGTGTGTGTGTGTTTGCATTAATATGCACACAATAACTGTGTGTGTGTGTGTGTGTGTGTGTGTGTGTGTGTGTGTGTGTGTGTGTGTGTGTGTGTGTGTGTGTGTATTCCCTGGGTTTGTGGACCAGTCTCAGTGTCCTGTTGTGTCCTAATTAGAGCTGCACAGAGATGATTTCAGACTCTTTGCAGTCGCAGAGTTTCTCCTGAACGCCACACAAACTGTCGATTGTGAACGTAACACACACAGAACCACAGTGCTGCTGTCTTAACACGACACCTGGCGTAAGGTATCAATCAAACCAGGACCAGAACCAGACTCTGGAGTCCGTCCTGATCCATGCAGAACATCCCCTCCACCTCCACCAGGTCAACCGGCTTCTTTTATTAGCAGCTAATCGAGGCGTCAAACCTCCAGCGTTTAAAAACGAAGACCTGCAGTTCCTCCAGTGTCCACTAAAGGCTGTCTCCAAAAGTGAGTCAGTCCCCATAGAGCCCCATGTTTAATTGTCTGACTCTGCAGCAGATTGATAGTGTAGCTCAGTTTCAACACGGCTTTAAAATCCTTTTGAACTCAAAAAGCCGTGATTGCAGAGATCGGCCGGTGTTTTGGTTTAAACAGCGACCATGTTAACTGGAGACTCTCAGCCGGATGCATCCCTCATAAACGTCTTTAGACCATCATTAAATATCTGATGAGGATATTTTGAAATCTTAATAAAAACTAAACTAGTTTGCATTCCCAGGAACTCACTCTGTGTTTCAACAGCTGTGTAAACTCCACAAACACTGACACGTTCAGCTGAAGGTCTCCAGTTTACAGGGTCACTTTTAAAAGCAGAACACCGGGAGGAGAGACGCATTCACGGTGGGCTGAGAGAAGACTACTGTTACAAGCTGCTAAATCAAGAGAATCACAGCTTCTTCTTTTGAAAAGTACACACACATACAAAAAAGATAGAACAAATAAAAACTAATGAAAGAAAGAGAAATCAAGAGAATCACAGATGTGTGTGATGTTATTGTGGACGGAGGGAGGAATAAAAACACTGAGGTTAATCTACCAATCAGACACGTTCAGCATTGCAGGCCCCGCCCCCTGAAAGCCCGGGGACCTTTGAAAAGTACTACCCCCCTAGCAGGTTCTTTTTAGGGGGGAGATTATCTACCCCTGAACTAAATTTAGACCCTGGGTCCACCGGTGGAAACGCACGTAGCTCAGGGGTAAAGTTCCTCTGGTTGAAAAACGCCTTATGTTAACATTTAAAGGTCCAGTGAGGAACTTTTTGAACTTTTCTGACACCTACCCCCCTCTCACAGCTGTTACAGACATTCAAAATGACATCATAGGAACCAGCAGACCTGATGCTGATGGTCTTGTTTTCATTTGTGGGTCATAACGACCCAGTCTGTTCCATCACCATCTAACAAACGCTCACAGGAGCTTTAAGCTTCATGTTTGTTGAACCAAATCATCCGTTTCTGCCGATCAATAAGATCTGAAACAATAAAACTCAGATAAATATATATATTTTATTTTGTCTTTATATGTTTGAGACGCAGACGGATTCTCTACCCACAATGCTTTGTGTCTGAACATGTCACAGGAGGAAGGGGGTGATGGTCAGACGTATAGAATCCATCTCATGTGTGAGAGGACACACAGAGAGGTGACAAAACCTCTAAAAACACCCATCAGACACACACACACACACACACACACACACACACACACACAGCCTGAGGTGAGAGGGCAGAGTGTGTGTTTGAAGGTGTGTACAGTTAACGTGTGGATAAATCCTCTCTGGCGTGTAACAACATGTGTGCACTGCCTCTTATACACTCGTGTGTGTATCACCTGTGTGTGTGTGTGTGTGTGTGTGTGTGTGTGTGTGTGTGTGTGTGTGTGTGTGTGTGTGTGTGTCTGGTGTGTGTGTCTGGCTGCAGTCCAAAGCCTCTCTAACCAGCCAACATGGACTCCCCGCCCCACACCCGGTCCCTCCTGACCTCCTCTGAGGTCACTGGCTCCCCCTGCTGCCACTCAACCAATCACAGCCGGGCATTATGACGGGCAGACGCCGACTCCAAGGACACGAGGGCGGGTAGTGGGGTTCAAACGGCGAGGATGAGTGTGGAGTTAATAAAGGAGCCGTCTGATTGGCTGACAGAGTTTAAGTTTGATTTTTAGCTTCAGATGAAAAATAGATTCAGAGGAAGAGAGCGTTTAAAAACAGGAAGTCAGCGCAGAGGTCAGAGGTCAGAGGTCAGATGGTCAACGCTGACAGATATATTTATAACTGTGCAACAAACTGAAGGACTGAAACACAAGAGGTACGATCAGGTGTGTTCAGGTTGACACAGGGACATGAAGCACACATATTCAACGTCCTTAAAATGACAACATGCATCATCTACGTCAGAGGGTCCCAAACTGTTCAGCCCATGACCCCCAAAATATAGGTGCCAAAGACTTGTGACCCCCACTGTCCCTCAGAGGGATTTAATGTTCATTTAGCTGGTCTGCAGAAAGTGACTCTACCTATATGAGCATGTGTCTGTGTTTCCTGTGCTGTTATGAATGAACCTGCTGCTACTGATGCTTTAGATCATTAACTGTTCACTATCCCTAAACTTAGGAGTCATCTGGAAACAAAGAAAGGCAGAAAACTCATTACACTTTATATTTTCAAGGTTAGCTACTATTTTTGGCGATCTTCTTTACTATAACGGGTAAAATGTACTATTTTTAGATTGATTTTACATTCTGGAAGACATCTCAAGACCCCCCATTCTTGTCTTGCGACCCCAAAGGGGGTCCTAACCAAGCAGCAATCTCCGGTCTAAAAATATGAGTCCAATGCTGAGTGCTAAAAGTTGCAGATCATGGAGGATCCGCTTGACGCTGGCTCAGGAAGTACAGGAAGTCACATACACATGAATGGGAAAAAGACGATCTTTACAGCAGAAATAAACATGTTTACAGCCTGGTTCAAAAGACCAGTGGAGTCTGAATAGATCATTTCTCTACAGGGGTGAATATTTTAAGGACATGACTGTCAGGAGGGAACACATTGCTGTTGGCTAGGAGGCTCAAACCCCGCCTCTTTACGTCACACTAAGCCTGGTTGAGTTCAACATTTCCAATATGGCTGCCGCCGCCGATCAGCTTCAAAACAGTCACAGATACTAAGTCTGTTATTTATACAGTCTCTGGTTTACTCTGATTAGTAAAAGAGAAAAGGTGTAAAGGTCTTTCTGCAACAAACAAAGTGAAACCAACGCCTTCAGGAAAGGAAGAACTCTGCACGATGTTTTTAAGATGTTAAGCACTGTGATCACGCCTCCACGTGTCGGCATCAAACCACAAAGAGGTAAAACAACAACCGTCTAAAAACGTGACCGTGAGTCTCTCCCAGAGAGCTTCGTCTCTCACTTCACCAAGACTCAGGTTCCAGATCTGCACAAAACATCAAACCGCAAGACTCCATGAGTCCTGAATCAAGCTGAGCTTCAGTGTGACAGTTTAATAACAGATCAGCAGAGAGAGAGAGAGAAGACAGGTGAGGTCCTACCTGTCGATGATGACGGGGTCAGAGGGCGTCTCGTTGCGGTTTCCGCAGCTCTTCTTGTCACAACACCGACTGAAAGGCAGAAAAACGACACGTCAGGAGAGAACGAGACTTTTCAGACACACAAGAAGACCTGCTGCTGTCCCTCTGTGGGACACTGTTAGACTACAATGAGGAGGACACAAAGACACAAAGAGGCAAAGACACAGAGGGATAAATAAACTAAAACACAGAGACAAGAGAGGCAGACATAAAGAAACAAAGACAATAAGGAACAAAGAGACAACGTCCTTTATCACCACAATATTAAAGTGAATAAAACATTTCAAAACACAAACTCTGTTTTTATTCATTAAAACCAATCAATAGACTTTTCAGAAAGGACTTTAAAATCCATCAGCCTGCAAAATGAAGATGCCACCAGAGTCTGTAAGAGCAGCCCACTCCCCCTGCACACACACACACACACATACACACACACACACTCTCTCGGTCCAGCTGGGTGGGGTCCAAGCCAAGGTCACTAACAGTTGGATGACGCCCAGCAATTGAGGCACCACTGTGGACCCCCCCTTCCCCTCCCCCACCTGACCCCCGGCACCGTCACCCCTGACCACCAGCCAGCCAACCGGACGGCTGCTCGCCAAACAGCCGTCCAGGTAGCCAGAGGGCAAACTGACCCGCGAGCGTTTCATTGAGTCCAACTTGAAACTGAACCCAAACAGGAGCCGGTCCACCGTCTGTGCAGGCATCCAGAGGGAGGGAGGGAGGGAGGGAGGGAGGGAGCGCTGGGTTTATGTCTCAGCACTGCAGGGGGGCGGAGCTAAATGTGGCCTCTGGCGAGTCAGTGTGTCATGTTGAACAGTAGAGGACTGAACACTGCACATTAATATCCATCAGACAGACCTGCTGCACACAGTCTGAGTGATGAAGTGTTTGAACAGGCTGTGTTTAGTGTCTGACGGCTGGAGGCTGTCAGTGAACGCACCACGAGCTTCAGAGTCAAACAGGGAAGCCAAACACGGTTTACATATCGTCATCTCATTGGTCTACAGAGCCGTCAATCAGGGCGTTGATAAAGGAAGAGGATTAAGGCCACTGATTGTTTCTACAAGTCCCGCCCTTTTCTCAGAACTCTGCCATTGAGATCAAAGTCAGAGTTCTAGAATCAAAGTCAGAGTTCTAGAATCAAAGACAGAGTTCTAGAATCAAAGTCAGAGTTCTAGAATCAAAGTCAGAGTTCTAAGATCAAAGTCAGAGTTCTAGAATCAAAGTCAGAGTTCTAGAATCAAAGTCAGAGTTCTAGAATCAAAGTCAGAGTTCTAGAATCAAAGTCAGAGTTCTAGAATCAAAGTCAGAGTTCTAGAATCAAAGTCAGAGTTCTAGAATCAAAGTCAGAGTTCTAAGATCAAAGTCAGAGTTCTAGAATCAAAGTCAGAGTTCTAAGATCAAAGTCAGAGTTCTAGAATCAAAGTCAGAGTTCTAGAATCAAAGTCAGAGTTCTAGAATCAAAGTCAGAGTTCTAGAATCAAAGTCAGAGTTCTAGAATCAAAGACAGAGTTCTAGAATCAAAGTCAGAGTTCTAGAATCAAAGACAGAGTTCTAGAATCAAAGTCAGAGTTCTAGAATCAAAGTCAGAGTTCTAAGATCAAAGTCAGAGTTCTAGAATCAAAGTCAGAGTTCTAGAATCAAAGACAGAGTTCTAAGATCAAAGTCAGAGTTCTAGAATCAAAGACAGAGTTCTAGAATCAAAGACAGAGTTCTAAGATCAAAGTCAGAGTTCTAGAATCAAAGTCAGAGTTCTAGAATCAAAGACAGAGTTCTAAGATCAAAGTCAGAGTTCTAGAATCAAAGACAGAGTTCTAAGATCAAAGTCAGAGTTCTAGAATCAAAGTCAGAGTTCTAGAACTCTGACTTTGATCTCAGAATTTCGAGAGAAAAGTCAACATTCTGAAGAAAAGTTGGATCTAAATGATGATTTTCTATCATCAATAACTAACTCAGAGTGAACAGAAACATGAACACTGAGACATACATCAGCACGATAAGAACTAACTATAATGACAGAAACCATGTTTGTCAAACATTCATTTGACCTGTGTTTGGATTTTACAGTTTGACCCAGGTCCCATCTGTTAACATGGAGGAGGCGGGGCTTATGAGCTACACTGTGGCTGCTCCTTGTTGTTCTGTTGCTCCTGCTTTTAAAGTGAGTGAAACCTCTTTTGTTTACACCTCCTCTTTCCTGAAAGTCTGAATGTGAAGTTTAAAGAGATTTGAATCAGAAGTTTTTAAAGTTGTATGATATCTGTATTTTACTTCAGAATAAAAGCACAATAACTCATATCATATTCTTTTTTAATCATACTTTTTATCTTTAATCTTACTCAGTCACCAAATCCTGACTCACGGTTTTAATCTGAATCCAGATTTTGTAAATAAAATAATCAGATTTAGTGAATAAAAAAGTTTTATTGTGTCGTCATGGTGAAAAGGGAAAGTTAGAGTGAGCTCTTCTAACTCAGAATTAAAGCTCTGCATGCAGTAATAAAAAACATTATAATAATAAACATGTTAGATCAATAGAGGGAGTGATTTGATGCAAAATAAAGTAAAACGGTGCAGATATTAAATTATCTTATTTGCATCTGCTTTAATGCATTTTATATTTCACTCATATTTGATGCTTTTGTTTCTCTGTGCTCTGGATTGTTTTGCTCCCTGCTGCAAGAATTTTCTCAACTATTTCTATCATCGTATCGATCATCATTATTCTTATTTGATCACTTTCATTTTCTTCATTTCCACCAAATCCAGAGTTCCTTGACGCGTCTGACTTTTTATTCTCTATTAATGTCTATGTTTGCTGTCGTGCACCTAACCTCAGAGAGAGACTGCTTTAATAAATAAAACCTGCTCAGAAATAAAATGTTTTCATTTCAAATAATAATAAAAGTCACATTTAACATCAGGAGTTTAATCTGTGCTGGTTTTCTCTGACAGAGCCTCAGAGGAAACGTTCACATGTTTCAGTGTAAGAAGTTTGTCAAGATTCATTTACGCCCCCGGACGCCTCTGTGCGCTCGGATTTATAAACCGTGAGGATGTGACAGAATCCGATCACGAGCCGCTCTGCACGATCACTCCTCGTCTCATCGCTGTGAGCGTCATTAACATATCTTCCGGTAATTCTTAAAAATTAATCATATTGCATCTGACCCGCGACGTCCAATTACGCTCCTGCACCGGCCCCACGCTGTCCTGAATCAAATTGCCATTTGACAAACAAGCGTCAAATCCAGGCTGCGAATGCCAAATGAGACGCTTTATGAATCATTTATCGGCCCGTTTGATCTCTAAGTAGAGAAAAATCATAAACTAAGCGCTGTGTTTGTGTCTGTACGGATGTGTGTGTGTGTGCGCGTGTGTGTGTGTGTGTGTGTGTGACTGTTGCCATAGAACGCGCCACAATAATTTATTCCCCCAGCTACTTGGAACCATTAGTGAAAGTTCCAGGAGACCAATTAGCATTGGAAACCCACTGGTGCTGCTGTGGTGACAACCTCCTCCAAACTGCCAAAGAAGTGTTATAAACAAACCGGACCCCAGGAGCACTGCCGGGGCCCCTCCAGGGACCCGGGGCCCCTTTCCAAAGACGAAAACAAACCTTGGCTGAGCGTCCACAATATCGCCTTAATGACGTTTCCCCCCGGGCCGCAAACAGGCTAACACCACGGCCGGCTAATGACTGAGAGGAACAACACACACACTCACACACACACACACACACACACACACACACGGACCTGAGAGGAGTGTGAAGCTGTGAGTGTGTGAACATGTGTGTGTGTGTGTGTGAGGTTACAGCACAATAAAACAAACAGTGTGTGTTTGTGTTGTTGTTGGTGCTGTCAGTCAGTTTGGCGCAGAGATTTCATCCCTCGTCAACGCTACAGAAAAGCTCCTCAGGTCTCTGCACACACACACACACACACTAACACTAACAATAACACACACACACACACACACACACTCAGGGGCCTAAAATAATTCTGTCACAGGAGCCAGTTTGGCCGCCAAGCCTCGGTCAGGCCACACAGGCATCATTACCGCTGGCTGCTCCTCCTCGGCCACTTCAGACGTCGCCACAAGTGGAATCTACTTAAAGCACAAAGAGAAGGTTTGTCCGGGCACGTCTGCGCCGCGCTATCACACACTCGCAGCGAAACAACACACGCTGAGAGAGCCCTTCAAAGGCTCCCAGAGGGCCCGAGCAGCGCCGCGTCAGAGAGGCCGGCGCTCGGATCACAGTGTCCAGATAACCGGACCGGCAGCGCAGGGCTCGCTTTCAAAGGGCAAGTGTTGTAATTACCCGAAGGCCTGGAACGCCGCGGCAGCCAGACTCCATGATTTCTAGCTCTGCGATGCCAGCAGCCGCGCCAAGCCAGCAGCCGCCTGGCCGGGACCGCGCTTTCCTCTCGGCAAACGTGGCAGCAGGTTTTTCTCAGCATCGCCCCGAGCCTGGCAGCCAGCGAGGGAGCGAGGTGTCGGCGAGGCGAGGAGAGGAGAGGAGAGGAGAGGAAAGGAAAGCGGGGCCCCGGAGCTGGCGAGCCTCCGGGAGCCCGCTGGCGACGCCGGCGTGCCAACCTGGCTGCCACCGCCGCGCCTGCTCACTGGGTTGTGATTGGTAGTTTTGGAAAGAGGCACGGTCCCGTTTAAGAATGGTTAATGTGCCGCGGTGGCAAGATGGAGAGGTCACAGCTGACACACACACACACACACACACATACACACACACACTGTGCCGAGCCATGGCGAATATGGAAGTCTCAGAAGCGTCCCCGTTACTTGAACTTACCAAAGTTAATTCTCAGTTGGATCTAATAAACTTCTTTGTTTGATAGAAGTTTTAAGGTACCCTCAGCAGCTGTCATTGGTACCATAGGATGTCAGGTTTTGCTGCTTTCCAACACATCGTTCCCTCTGTTCTCATTGTCAGCACTTAGACTAGTTTGAGGTACCCTTAAGGTCTAAAGCGTGCTGAATCAGCCTCATTTCACAGAGTCTAAACCCGGCCTTAGAGGCTGTTTTGAGGAACCCTTTACACGTGTAGTGTCTTAGCCTCAGTCGGGACGGTTTTAGAAACCCTTGAGCTTCTCATTTTTCAAAACACACAGTCAGGTTGGTTTTCAGGGAACCCTTCAGTGTCTTCTGTCTTATTTATTACATTATGAGATGACATCAAGGTACCCATTCACGCCATCCATCCATCCATCCATCCATCCATCCATCCATCCATCCATCCATCCATCCGTCCATCCATCCATCCATCCATTTCCTTCCACCTATTGGGGGTCGGGTCGCGGGGGCCACAGTCCAAGCAACTTTTCAGGTAATCCCAGACCAGGTGGGATATATGATCCCTCCAATCAGTTCTGGGTCTACCTCAGGGCCTAGAATACCTCTAAATGGAGGCGTCACGGAGGCATCCTTATCAAACGCCTGAACCACCTCAGCGGACTCCTTTCAATGAAAAGGACAAAGACTCGCTCCCCATCAAGAGACAGCATGAGAGAACCAAGGCCTCAGATTTAGAGGGGCTGACTCTCCTCCCATTCAGATCTGTAGTCTCAGATCAGCAGGTGACTTTTTATTCTAGTTTTACCGTCCGTTTTAAGGTACCCTTAAGCACTGTTCTTTTTTAGGGGGGTTGGGACTATTTTTAGGTACCTTAAGTGTCTGTAAACTCTATTTCAAATAACTAGACTGGTTTAAAGGTTCTCATCAGCATCTTCTTTTACAAATATAACAGGTCTGTTTTCAGTTACCCTTTACGTGTCTAGTATCTTGGCATCAGTCATCTTTCTAAGCTCCAGTCGGGATGGTTTAAGGCTTCCTTGAGCTTCTGTCTTGTTTTCAGGGAACCCTTCAGCGTCCTCTTTCTTGTTGTGCTGTATTAAGGTACCCATACACATCTGTAGTATCTGATTTCTTTCTGCTCTTGAAAATGTTTTTTCTTTTGTTTTAACACACGTGCAGTAAAGCTGTCTTAAGGTATCCTGTAGGTCTATTTCAGAGGAACTGTAAACGTCTCTTTTAAGTCTACATGGTTTACCTGTTTCAGTGTCCCCTCATCCTTCTTGACTATATAATTTAGTTTACCATCTGTTTCAAGGTACCCCTTAAGCACTGGTTTTCTTTCTTTTAAAAGAGTGGTTGGGACTATATTTAGGTACCTTTAGTGTCTGACTTACTTCCAAATAACTAGACTGGTTTAAAGGTACTCATCAGCGTCTCCTTTTACGAATATAACAGGTCTGTTTTAAGGTACCCTCTACGTTTTTTACTATCTTGCCATCAGTCATCTTTTTAAGCTTTAGTCAGGATGGTTTTAGGAACCCGGGAGCTTCTGTCTTTCATTAAAACACATGGTCAGGCTTGTTTTCAGGGAACCTTTCAGCGTCCTCTTTCTTGTTGTGCTGTCTTAAGGTACCCATACACATCTGTAGTATCTGATTTCTTTCTGCACTTGCGCTGTAAGGAGTGGTTGTGACTCTATTAAGGTACCTTAAGTGTTTGTATACTTTCTTTTAATTGACAACACTGCTTTAACTGTACTCATCAGCGTCTACTTTCACATACAGTGGGCCTGTTTTTAGGTACCCTTTCAGTCCTGTTGTTCAGATCTGTTTTAAGGTACCCGTCAGAGTCAGTTTTAACCCTCTACACAGCTCCGTCTGACTCACTCTTTAGATCTGTTTTATTTTCTTTAATGTTTTGTTGAGTCTGTTTTAAGGTACCCTTTCATTCAGTTGTTTTTGTAACTTTTCCACACTGTTTTATCATTGTTGAGGTACCATTTGAATTCTGTTTTAATCTTCTTCATACTTATGTTTGAGTCTGTTTTAAGTTACCTATCAAATCTGTTTTGCACATTTTCCCACATTGTTGGGTCTGTATTGAGGTACCTTTGTTTGATCACCTTATGTCTATATGTCTTTAAAGGTGTCACCCGGCCCCTTCATGCTGGACGCGTGGAGTCTCTCTAAGGACGTCCGTGCAGCAGGTGACGCCCCCCAGCTCAGGTAAAACCTCCAAACCTGCTCGTTAGCACGTGAGCCGTGGAACTTTTCACACAAACAGACGATAACAACAGCCTCTTTCCTGGTGACAGGTTGTTCTTTCACCTGTCCTCTCCCAAACAGGTGTAACACCTGAAGGGGCAGCCTGCCGACTGTGATCCAGGCAGACAAACCAACAGGGACGCCCATAAAGACGAGCTCACCTGGGAGCGGGGACGGAAAGAGTGATGTCTCTCTCATTAGTGAAGGAAACACAACATCCATCAGGGGAAGGCTGCTTAATAATCTCACTCCATCACGTAATGAAGCTCAGACAGACAGCAGGCCGTCATTATGGAGATCAGGCTCGTATCTGAAGGACCTCACGGAGGAGAAACGGAGCGATGGAGGGAGAGAGGAGGAGGAGGAGGAGGAGGAGGAGGAGGAGGGGAGTTTAGAGGAGTTATTGTGAGGAAGACGGAGAGTGTTTGAGGAGGTCAAAGTGACTCAAAGTGAGCTCTGAGATCTGAAACGTCAGACCTGATGAACAGAGAGTCTTTCAAACACGCTGAGAGAAAAACAACGACGATGCTCCGATGCAGCCGCCTGTGTACGTGTGTGTGTGTGTGTTTGTGTTTGTATTTGTGTGTGTTATTTTTATCCTCCTCTTCCTCCCCCCTCTCACTTCTTCCTCACTCCTCCGTCTGAACGAGTAAAAACATTAACTCTCAGACATCAGCAGAGACACGCAGGGCAGGAAACGTGTTGATTGGTGTGATGAACGACGAACCAGCAGCTGCTCTTTTTTCCTCTTAAAGACACACACACACACAAACACACACACACACACACACACACACACACACACACACACACACACACACACACACACACACACACACACACACACTGTAAGCTCACACACTTTCCAGCCAACAAACAAACAGTCAGGTGTTGTCAGGATGCCGTCTGAGGATGCTGAGTTTCTGTGATCACGGCTGAATCCTCTCTTTATTGATTTATTCAAACACATCGACTTAACATTCATGTTTTCACACAGACTGGATTCTAAACGACAGATACACATTGGAGGTTGATTTTAAGCACAAAGCACATAAAGAAGAAGGAAAGTCACACCTGTTCAGACGGATTCAGGTGTTTCTTAAAGGGTCTAAATGAGGAATATGCTCCTCTCTTTCAGCTGTTCCTCTGAACACAAGGATCTGAGACGAGGATCTGAGACGAGGATCTGAGACGAGGATCTGAGACGAGGATCTGAGACGAGGATCTGAGAGGAGTGGGAGACTTTGAAATAAACTAAAATGTATTATTTTAATTGTTTTAATTTATTTATTTTTTTTGTATCTACTCAGTTTTATTGATATTTCTATCTTTACAATTTTGTATTTATTTATCTCTTTATATTCTTACTGTAAAATTGATGCTTTAAATTATTTTTTAAACATTTATTTTATAACTTTGAGATTTTTTATTTATTTCACTAATTTTGAAGTAGTCTCTTTGTTTTTTTAAATTATTTTAGTATTTTTCAACACAGTTTTTTTTGATTATTTTTATCATACCCTTTTCATTTAATTTATCTATTTTAAATATTTTTATTCGTATGTTATTCTGATGCTTTAAATTATATTTTAGAACATTTATTTTATAACTTCATATGTTTTTTATTGACTTTACTAATGTTGTATTATTTTATTCAGGTCTTTATATTTTTTTTAATTATTTGTCAACACTGTTTTATTGATACTTTTATTTTACTCTTTTAATTTATTTATCTATTTTAAATATTTATATTCTTATGTTAAAACATTCATTTTTAACTCTAATGATTTTATTATTTTATTCATTTTTTTTATTTTTTATTTGTCAACAGTTTTATTTTTATCTCACCCTATTTATTTATTTATTCATCCATTTTAACTTTTTATATTCTTTTTTTCATACTTAAATTAATTTAAAAATATTTATTTTATGACTTTAATGTTTTTATTGATTTAATTACTGTTGTACTATTTTATTCATTTTTTAATATTTTTTAAAAAATATTTGTAAACACAGTTTATTTATATTTGTATCTTACCCTTTTTATGTATTTATCCATTTTAACTATTTTTATTCTTATTGTTATTCTGATGCTTTACATTATTTTTAAAAACATTTATTTTACAATTATGATGTTTTATATTGATTCTATTATTGTTTTATTTTTTATTATTTTTCCTATTTTTTTAATTATTTGTCTACTTAGTTTTATTGACATTTTTTAATTTGACCTTTTTATTTTTGTTATTTATTTTAACTCCACAAACTTGAGGATGATTTGGACCGATGATCGGTTATCAGTGATCGTCAATCTGGTCTAAAATCAACACGCTCAGATTGTTATTCTAAAGCTGTTTTCAGACATGCACTGTCCCAAACTGAGCGTTCACACATGTTGATGCTACTGTAGCAGGCAGCAGAACTTAACCAGTCTGTTCCAGTCTGTTGTGTACCTCCATCACTGTCTGGTTTGGCTCTGCAACCAAACTAGACAAACACAGACTGCAGCGGACTATAAGGACTGCAGAAAAAATCATCGGTGTCGACCTGCCCCCCATCCAGGACTTGTACCGGTCCCGGGCCAGGAAACGGGCAGGGAGCATCACCGCTGACCCCTCACACCCTGGACACAAATTCTTCAAACTCCTCCCCTCCGGCAGGCGCTACAGATCACTGTGCGCCAAAACAACCCGCCATAAGAACAGTTTCTTCCCCCAGGCTGTCACTCTGATGAACACTAAACCATAACAGTGTCATACCTGTCAGATAAATACTCTCTGTAAATATACATGTAGATACACAATGCAACAATTCTCAAGCAGAATTCCATATTTCTATTTTTTGTATTATTTAACTTCTATTTTATAATGTAAAACTCCCTCTGCAACTCACCACTGCACTATATCATATTATTTTAGCCTGTACATATTAGTCATGCCTATTTGTTGTTTCTTTGTATTTATAGCTAAGGTTATTGTTGTTACATTTTATTTTATTTTTTATTGTAGTTCTTATTCTTATTCCTATTCTTATGCCTTGTACAAAGAGAGCACAGTTTACTAAAGTCAAATTCCTTGTGTGTTCAAGCATACTTGGCGAATAAAGCTGATTCTGATTCTGATTCTGATTAACAGAACACTGGTTGCATGATATAAACTGCGCCTGAGCTCAGCCTGGCTTTACCCTGAAGTTAAACCCGGGTTCTGGTCAGAACATTTCCAGGTACAGTCGGGGTGAAACACTCGGCCTGTTGCGTTCACACATGCAGCTCAGCCGGGGTTCGTCTTCAGGAAGTGTCTGATAACAGAACAGCTGCTCTTTACCGTCTGAGTGGAGCTTTAACGTACAGACCAAAGGCATAACTGCAGAAGTGATCGCACCATGCAACACCAAAACACGTGTTATTTTAATCCTCCGACTCTGACAGTCTGAGACATGACAGCTACACTGTTAAAACACAGCAACACTTCCTCTGAGGCATCATTAACACCCCTCACACACACATACAGTACCATACATGCATCAACAAAACCCTGCCAGCCCCCCGCCACACACACACATAAACACACACACACAGGGGGAGGAAACACACCCCTCAGAGTATGTCCCATGTCCTCCTGCCGCAGTGCCACAGAGCAAGGCAGCAGAAACCGCAGCAGCTCCTGTGAAGTCAGAGGTCGGGGGTTCATTTACCTGCACATGATCTCGTGGGTGAGGAGGACGCGACACATCTCCGGGTTCTTGTCCTGACCTTCGTACAGGATGGGCTGAGGGGACAGAGAGACACACACAGGTGAGACACTGAAGGAGGAAAGGTTCAGGATACCTGTGGGATCCTCACACCTGTTCACGCTCTCATCATCCTCTCCTGATTCCTTCGTTAACACTTTAACCTGTTACCTGTCCAAATACCTTCCCTTCCACCTGAACCTGCTGTCAGCTCATTAAGGTGAGATCAGACTGTACTGATCTCTGAGAGGAAGTTCCTTTGTTGCAGCAACACAGACTAGTGAGAGTAAGAGTACACAAATTTAATTTAATTTAATTAAATAGATAAATAAATAAATTAAACATAATCATAAACCTCTGCATGTCTGAAAATAAACCAGTTTAATCTTTAAATATATTTGTTATATTAATTCAAATTAACACAAGCAACAGTTGAGAAATAATTTAACTGATTTAAATACAAATTAGAATTTTTATTTTTTGCTGGTTTGTTTAAAAAATTAACTTCAAATTAACTAATTTAGTAAAAAATACAAATTATTTTAGTCCACAAGTTTACTCATTAAATATTAAAACTAACAGAATTATCCTACAAATACATAATAATAATAATAATAATAATAATAATAATAAAAATAATAATAATAAAAGTAATAATAATGATAAAAAAATAATACAAATAATATTACTAATAAAATAGTTGTAGTAATAATAATAATAATACAATATTAACAATAATAATTATAATAATAATTGTCACCTTACAAGGCAGACTTTAAAAAAGAACTCTATGAGTGATAAAATCAATGAGACATGAGTCAGTCAGATACAGTGAAGAGATGTAATCACTACTTTTAACCTAAAAATGCTCTAATTTATTTTAGACCAAACATTGATTACATGAGTCTGAAAATAAACTTCATTATTCAACAAATAAACCAAATTATTCTAGAAACAACAAGTTAATCAAAAGTTATCTCTTTAACTCTAAAAAAGGAGTCCAAATTCAACAATATCACAAATAAACTATATTATTCTGGATTAATTTAGTCACAGATTATTTTGTTTATTTGAAAAGAAACAAGTTTAATCTATAATTTATGTCATTCAGTCTGCAAACAAACTCCATTAGACCAACTCCAAAAATCAACCACTCCACAAAACCATTTAAAAATATAGCTTATGGTCATTTATTCATACACTTATTATTTATCTATTAATTTATTTATTTATTTATTTATTTTGAACCACTTTATAGACCAGTTCAAATTTAAACCCTCCAGGGAAAAATGTGTAAACCAGTTTAAAAACCAGTTGAAAGTGATTTCCTGTTCAGACCAGCTAATTTATAAACCAGTTAAATTAAACTCAAACTCGTTTTCTCCACAGACGAGGACGACAGTTTAGCACAGACCCAGTTTGAAGGTAGTTTGAAACCAGTTTAGAGTCTTTAGACTGGTAACCATATAATCAGGATTAAGTTAAACCGGTTTGTTGTAACTGGGCGCTCCTGATCCGGTGTGAAACCTTTGACGTGAGCTGATTTCTGCCGGTGTTCCATTTTATTTTGTTCCCAAAAAATAAAAAGTCAAACATGGCCGCCGACCACAAGTCTGACTCCCCCTCCTCCTCCTCCTCCTCCCCCGCTGCCCCTCTCGGTGGTCTCGGCCTCCTCCAGCCTTCCCAGAATTCCCTGCCAGATGGCGGGCGGCGCCCCAGGATGAAGCCCCCCCCTCCTCAGCCTCCCCCTCCTCCCCCCTACTCCCCCCTCCTCACCCCTCCTCACCCCCACCGAGCTGTCATGTCAGCGTCCGGATGACGGATGACCGCTGAGTGTGTGTGAGTGTGTGTTTCTGTGCGTGTGTGTGGTGCTTTTTGTAATACCCTGGTGGTTGTAAATGAACTCCAGTGAGAAAGTAGTGTGTGTGTGTGTGTGTGTGTGTGTGTGTGTGTGTGTGTGTGTGTGTGTGTGTGTGTGTTTGTATATGTGCATATGTGTGTCCTCGCCTCTTTTCCTACAATGACCTACCACTACCTCATCCACCTTTATAGTCAAAACAGACCTCCGCCCTGCACACACTCACACTCTCTCTCTCTCTCACACACACACACACACACACACACACACACACATACACACACCCTGGGGGACGATACTTTTAGGATAACGACCACTTCTGCATTATTGATCCCGGTCCTGGCTCTGTTCCTCTGGATTAAAACCTCCAGTTTGACCAGCAGGGATTGCATCAGACACACACACACACAAATATTACTTCCACACACATACACACACACACACACACACACACACACAAACACACACACACACACACTCTCTCAGTGTGTGGATTTGTAGGTCGATATTTATACATCATCATTCCTGATGCAAGAATCCCACCAGTGTGTGATTTTGTGTCCACTCTGTGCAGCGTGTGTGTGTGTGTGTGTGTGTGTGTGTGTGTGTGTGTGTGTGTTCTTTCTGCCTCTGTGAGGACGCGCTGCAGGTGAACACCTGGACTGGGAGGTCAAACAGTCAGGGTGCTTCAAAAAGTGGACACCATGGAAAGTTTTCAAAAAGTGTTTGAAAATGGAAAGACTGGGACTGCTTGGACTCTTTTTTTTTTTTTTAATGGGAACATTTTTTTTTAAAATGTGGATGATTCGGAAAATTGGATATATTTTTTGGAAGACGAGGACGAAGGACAGAAGAGTTCCTCGTACGGTCTTTGTGTCAGTTTGTGGAATATAAAGTTTTATTTGGTGGAAATCATAAAAAAAAAAAAAAAAGAACATTTTGAAAGTGGAACATCTTTTTGAAGCAGGGACGGATCACTTTCAGCAGAGATACCCGACGTTCAAACTTCTTTAGATTTCATTATTTGAGATTTTAACTTTCTTTCTGGAAGCTTAGTATGTTTGAAATTGTGGATAACTTTGGAAAGATGAAGATTAAACTTCTTCAGACAGGAATCCTCCAGGAAGTCAAACTATTTATGAAAAGTTGGGACACTTTTGGACGAGGAGATTTTTAAAATTGGGGGTCGGCTTAGAGAGTGATCAACTGAGGAGCAAAGAGTGAGGAGCTCTAACATGAAATGGAGAGAACGGAACAGATCAAAGCAGAATAGAACGGAACAGATCAAAGCAGAATAGAACGGAATGGAACAGATTGAAGCAGAATAGAATGGAACAGATCAAAGCAGAATAGAATGGAACAGATCAAAGCAGAATAGAATGGAATGAAAGAGATTAAAGCAGAACAGAATGGAACAGATCAAAGCAGAATAGAATGAAATAGATCAAAGCAGAATGGAATGGAACAGATTGAAGCAGAATAGAATGGAACAGATCAAAGCAGAATAGAATGGAACAGATCAAAGCAGAATAGAATGGAATGAAAGAGATTAAAGCAGAACAGAATGGAACAGATCAAAGCAGAATAGAATGAAAGAGATCAAAGCAGAATGGAATGGAACAGATTGAAGCAGAATAGAATGGAACAGATCAAAGCAGAATAGAATGGAATGAAAGAGATTAAAGCAGAACAGAATGGAACAGATCAAAGCAGAATAGAATGAAAGAGATCAAAGCAGAATGGAATGGAACAGATTGAAGCAGAATGGAATGGAACAGATTGAAGCAGAATAGAATGGAACAGATCAAAGCAGAATAGAATGGAATGAAAGAGATTAAAGCAGAATAGAATGGAACAGATCAAAGCAGAATAGAATGGAACAGATCAAAGCAGAATAGAATGGAATGCTTCTGATGGATCAAAGCCAACAACAGTGATTAATTGTAGACAGAAACAGAGACAGCAGGGACGACCATATACATGTCAAACTAATCTGAGTGAAGGAGTCGGTCACATGTCCCCTCTGCCTGTTGACACTGTGGTAAAAACTCTCTCTATAGATCACTTCTCTCTTCATTAAAACTGTACGGCTGAATTTATATACACCTCACCTGTTTACAGCAGGTTAAGGGTTAAAGGGAGGGTTAGGGGCGTGGCTGTAGTGACAGACAGGTAGGTGAAGTGTAACCTTATTGCAGGTGGCTGGACGCCTCAGCAGGAAGTCATTTGGAGTCCACAAACAAACAACTGTCCTGATGTGGTTCCACTCTTTGTACATTTTGCAGCGTCCAAACTAAGCCGGCTGAGTTCACCCTGAGACCCTCTGTGACTGCACAGGTTGAGGTGTGGTCTGTGTGTGTGTGTGTGTGTGTGTGTGTGTGTGTGTGTGTGTGCGTTCTGGTCTCTCACTTGAATCTGCATTAATACAGCTCTGACTCCGGCTCCTGGCGGACCCTCCACGGGCTCATATTGATCTGTGGGGGACAGCCGACCCGCCTGTCAGCTCTGTCTGTCGACCAATGGGGTGTCATGTGGTGGGAGGTGAAGGTGGAGGCCTGAGTGTGTGTGTGTGTGTGTGTGTGTGTGTGTGTGTGTGTGTGTGTGTGTGTGTGTGTGTGTGTGTGTGTGTGTGTGTGTGTGTGTGTGTGTGGTGTCATGGAGGAGGAGGTGTCAGGATTATTGTCTCCACTGTGCCGTCGCTGTGCCACATTAGGGCGTATTGATCGGTTTTCACGGCTGACGCTTTGTTGAGGAGCCGCTTGGTACATCGATCGCTGACATGCCGACAGGCTTCAACCAGCGAGGGGGAGAACAAGGCGGAGGAGGAGGTGTAGCTGGGAGGGCAGGTGGAGGGTTAAAGACGTATTTGGGGGATGATTTATGAGGATTTACTCCTTTATGATTCCTGTCTTTGAGAGTCTTTTAACATGAACTTGATTTAATCCCACAGTAACGTTGTTGTTGTCGTATTCTGTGAGCGTTGGGAGCAGCAGGAGGATCTGGAGCCGGGTGATGTGCAGGAATGAAGCGAGGAGGTTGGCTGGCAGGACGGACTGCAGTTTGGAAATATTTGGGGTTTTATACTTGGCAGAGAAACCGTTCACAGGTTCAGATCCCACACGGGGGTTCTGAGTGAGTGAAAACCGGAAAAGTGGGAGGGACGGGAGGATCTGGACTCGGCTGAAGACCGAGCTGCACGGCTGGAAAGGAAAACACATCAGTGCAGCGAGAAGTTAGGAAAGTAAGAGGAGGAGGAGGAGGAATGTAAGCTGGACGAAGGGTTAGGAGGAGAAGTTTTCTTTAGCTTGAGGACGGAGGAGAATAATCTGGGGTTGGAAAGAGGACAGGCTCATTTCTTACGCTCAGAGTTTTTATCATTTGTCTGGTGTTAGGGGAGCGCAGGAGGATGCTCGAGTCACAGGGAACCAGCTGAGCGTCTGCAGAGATATTCACAGTTTGCAGAGCTGCACAAAGCAGGGCCGTCTTTTTTAATTAAACCGAAAAAACAGTCCGAGCTGTGGCCCCCCGATGGACGGTCATGGTACTGCACATGAGCTCTAAAGGCTGGTTTAGGTGTGTACTTCAAAGTGTGCAGCTGCACTCTTCAGTTTGGGAAAAGTATGCATGTTCCAACAAACGTTCTCCTCAGACTCTTACCAAACAGAGCCGGTCTAGACCGGACTCTATGTTCTATTATTAACAAAGACCCAACATCAAGACCGGATCAGATCCAGTCCCATCTTCCAGACAGGACTCAGTCTGATCTCATCTTAATCCACCATGAGCAGAGCACTTTGCAGCATTTAGCAAGTTACAGTGGCAAGGACAAACTTCCTTTAACAGGCAGAAACCTCCAGCAGGACCAGACTCATGTTAGACACACATCTGCTGAGACCTTTTTAATACATGCTCACTGTCAAGTCTTTATTTTACTGCTGCTTGTGATCTCTCTTTATAGAGTAATACCAACTAAAGCAGGGGTTCTCAAACTTTTTGGAGGCAGGGACCCCTTACAGGTGAAGATTGTCCAAGGACCCCCTCATGATTGTAACACAGATTAAACACATTAGTGATGTGTCATGATCAAAAGCTGATTGGTCAGCATGGCGGCCATGCGGCCAATCACGTGTGAGGATATAGGATACAGGTGATGGAGGGGAGGCTGTGTATCGTGGCTTCATCTGTTCCTTCTGAGAGGGTTAGGGTTAGGGTTCTTCTCAAAGACCGGGCAAATACTCACTAAGAGGAGAAACCGGATCAGACCATCCAAGCTGAGGGATCGGATTTTACTCAATGCCAACCTGAGGACATTAATAATGTTTACTTGAGTTTGGTTCTGGTTCTGTTTGCTTGAGTTTGGTTCTGGTTCTGTTAGCTTGAGTTTGGTTCTGGTTCTGTTTGCTTGAGTTTGGTTCTGGTTCTGGTTCTGGTTCTGTTTGCTTAAATTGGTTCTGGTTCTGTTTGCTTAAGTTTGGTTCTAGTTCGGTTTTGGTTCGGTTCTGGTTCGGTTCTGATTCGGTTCTGGTTCGGTTTTGGTTCGGTTCTGGTTCAGTTCTGGTTCGGTTCTGGTTCGGTTCTGATTCAGTTCTGGTTCGGTTTTGGTTCGGTTCTGGTTCGATTCTGGTTCGGTTCTGGTTCGGTTTTGGTTCGGTTCTGGTTCGGTTCTGGTTCGGTTTTTGTTCGGTTCTGGTTCGGTTTTGGTTCGGTTCTGGTTCGGTTCTGGTTCGGTTCTGGTTCGGTTCTGGTTCGGTTTTTGTTTGGTTCTGGTTCGGTTCTAATTCGGTTCAGTTCTGGTTCGGTTCGGGTTCGGTTTGCTTAAGTTTAGTTCTGGTTCTAACGCTAACCCTAACCCTAGCCCTAATCCTAACCCTAACCCTAACCCTAACCCTAATCCTAACCCTAACCCTAACCCTAATCCTAACCCTAACCCTAATCCCTAAGAATGGTTTTGTAACAGAATTGGTCAGTTATAAGTCTTCTCATAAAAACCCTGTTAAAGGGTTTTCAACACAAACCATTATTTCTTCAAAGTTAAGGTAAAACATACGGCTACTAAAGATCCTAAATTAAGAGCCGTTCAGGAGTGTAAAGAGTCGGCTCTTTTTTGGGAGCCGAGTCAAAAGAGCCGACTCTCTGTAAAGAGCTGAACTTCCCGTCACTAAAGCACATGCTTACTACCATTTGCACTCTTAGTTCCCCTTGGAACTATTTGTATTGTAAAAGGTATCAATGTAAATCCTTCAGACCTGTACCATAGTGATAAACAGAGAACACTTCATGTTAAATCCAGTAAATCTCACTTGTATCCTTTAAAACAGAGGGTCATTTCATTCCTTGTGGACTCAACATGACAGCATTTAGACTTTTCAAGTCATTGATCTGAAACGCTTTCAGAAAATTAACAGTAGCAAGACTCACATATCCCTTCAGCCACCAAAGGGCCCTGACCTGCCGGATCAGAGACGCAGCCGGAACACAACGGAGTGGATCCAGTGGAAGTTAACACACTGACTAGAATAGAAACCTATCAGATCCAGAGCTGTGACGGATCGGAGACGGATCTGATGGGATTTGGGGAACCAGCTCCACGCGAGACACGTGTTGTTGATTATTTTGTTGTTGCTTTAAAACCATCAAACCAGGAAGAAGTGAACCATCGAGAGCTCCTGTTTCCTCACAGCGTCTCTCTTCACGTCACCTCTTCACGTGAGTTCAGGACCGGGTCTGAGTGTGTGTGTGTCGTCTCACCTGTTTGGTCATGGAGTCGATCAGCCGGACGTAAAGATCCTGTTCTGTCCTGATGCCTGCAACACAAAAACACACACACACACTAATGAGCTACACACACACACACAGTGTTCAGTCTTCATTATGAGACCGTCTGCCTGACGACATGTACATCCATGCAGTATCCTGATATGTTAATGTGTGTCAGTTTGCAGAGCGGCGTGTGGATGTGTAATAACGTTCAGTGAGTGAGTTCTGTTATTATTTATGTCCCGGTTGTGTATTTATGTTTTCTGTAGCTCTTCTTGTCGTCTCGTCCCGGCTTCGCTAACACCCCCCTCAGCAAAAACAAACATTAGCGCTGCTCCAGAGCTGTTTATTATTTATAGGCCGAACCCGCCTCTAACTGCCGGCTTCTCCCCCCACGTCTCCCCCCCTTATACCCCCCCCTGCTGCCTTTCTCCTCAAGGATAACAAGGAATCCTCATTCTCCCACAAATTAAATATCAATCAGGATTGCTTGTCTTTTATTAGCTATGCATCCGAGCGTAAATGTGACACGAACACGACATGGGGTGGAGGAAGAAGATTGCAGGGAACACCTGTTAGCGGCGCCGCGCCTCTAATTGTATTCTGTGTCTTTGTTTTCTTTTTTTTTTCTCCTCTTGTTTGTCGGCGCCGTTTCCCTCGCAGCTTCCTGTGCTTTCTAATTGACATGATTCACTCCTCGCGCCGCCGCTGAGCGCCGAGCAGTCGGCGGCCTAAATGGCGGCTATCCGTCCCGCTTGCAGATGAGGTCAATTACCTCCGTACGATGCTAATCCGACGACGCCGACTCATATTAGAGTGATTTATCCCCCTTTGGAAGAAAACGCTCTTTTATGTCCCACTTTATCTGCAGCTCCTGCAGGGGTCTGAGCGCAGGTCTGGACCGAAGCCAGCACAGAGCGGAGCGGCGTTTCCACCTCCCCGATGGACAAACCAGAGCTCAGGTTTAGTTAGCTGTCAGATATTCCAGATGCTCTCTCTCTCTCTCTCTCTCTCTCTCTCTCTCTCTCTCTCTCTCTGCTGATAATGAAAAACTTTTCCACTGAGGTGACCTTTAATATAAATTCCTTCCCTACAAACTCTAAACTCTAATTCATGCAGCAAAGTTCAGCTCCAGTTAGTTTCACCTGTGGGAGCGAGCGGTCATTAAATGAACTCCATCAATCAATTCTGCAAACCTGAACACCGGTCCTCACAAAGGCTCACCTGACCTGCAGGACTGCCACTCAAACGCTGCTCTCCTTAGTCTTAATTTCATCCTGTCACTCAGTCTATAACATAAACATAGAAATCATACTAATTATTGTCCTTTGGATCGTTAGCGTGCACATTTCCACGTTTCCTGAACCGGGACTTCTTAACGACGTCTTCATCCTGCAGCAGTGACGCGATGAGGAGGCCGACGAGAGCTCTAAAGATCTTCATGATAAGAAGTGTGCTGCACATTTAGAAATGCTGCACACTCATGGACGCAAGAAGTCCAAAGCAAATGCAATGACAGAGACGTGCAAATACAAATACAAACAAATACTGACACCCCACCCCCCCCCCCCCTCCCCCATGAACAGATCCATACCATCCCTGCATTGTCTGTCACACTCCATCATCTCATCCCGAACTGACTCTCTGACTGCTGATGGCATTATAATGCATTCATTATTATCGTTAACTACAACTCACGGTCATATTACATACCCATATTATTTTTAATGTATTGCTTAATCTGTCATTACTAACCCTAATCACCTAATGTCAACCTGTCACTGCTGAATCTTTTTAATACTGCCTGTAATTACTGCTACCTAATCTAAATTCCATCTGTAACATTCTATATATCTAAATTGTATTCTAGCTTTATTCATCTATTTTTATTTGTACTTATTTTATTTTATTTTACTTATTAAAACTTCTTCTTGATTGTACTTATGTCTGGGTTGCTGTAACAACTGAATTCCCCCCCCCCCCCCCCCCGGGTGGTTCAATAAAGTAATATCTTATCTTATCTTAAATAAACAAACCAAATTCTGCAAATCCAGACATGACAGCAGGATTGCTCCAGGCCTGCCGGGGGCGCTCAAAGCCTCACTGACTACATTTCCTCACACTAACGTCTGCAGACCAAGCGGCAACCTCCGGTCTCAAACGATGAAGCCCATGAGGAAGTGTTATAAACTGCAGTTCATGGAGAATCCGCTTGAGGCTGCAGAAACACCAGAAACCACATAGACACCCATTCAAAGAAGACGATCTTTGCAGCATTAAAGGGGACATATCACGCTTTTTTCATCAATATATATTGGTCTAAGAGGTCCCCAAAACATGTCTTTAAAGTTTATGCTCAAAAAAACACTTTGAAATCAGATTTTGGTCTGCCTGAAAAGTCCACTCTGTTTTCCCTCTGACCACGCCCCCTCCGGAAGTGGATGTGCCTCGGCTCTCCAGCACGTTGATCTAATGTTTACATGTTGGCTGAATATACACGGCTGCTCAGAGATCGCGTTACTTCAACCCTCTGAATCTGATCCAGAATCTGATCCTGACGGAGAGGCGCCTGCAGCAGGACCTTTCTGAACCATTGGTCACAGATTTAGTGTTTCTTGTTGTTTTATTTGTCAGTATGTCGACTTGTGTCTTGGTACACAGCTACGAACATGTAGCTATGTAGCTATGCTAACTAGCGCTAGCACTTATCCATGATAAATAAAAATCATCCACTAGATCTTCAAATCTGCAGACGTGGGGAGTCAAACCGACCTCTACCAGAAAGGCAGCAGGACCTTTTCTGAAGGATTGGTCACAGATTTAGTGTTTCTTGTTGTTTTATTTGTCAGTATGTCGACGTGTGTCTTGGTACACAGCTACAGCTACAGCTATGAACATATAGCTATGTGGCTATGCTAATTAGCGCTAGCACTTATCCATGACAAATAAAAATCATCCACTAGATCTTCAAATCTGCAGACGTGGGGAGTCAAAGCGACCTTTGTGTTTATTAAGACAGCCTACAGCTAGCATGCCTCCCTCCTAAGCTCCTTGTTAGCACACATGTGTGCAGGGAATGAAAAACGGAGGAGGGGTTGAGTTGTATTTTATACAGTCTATGGGCTGAACAAGCTCCGAGCTCTGACTCCGTGACAGACCGGATATTGTTGTTACGTAACAAAAACACTGAAGTCTGAAACGGCTGGTTTCAGCACACATTTACAGAAAGGTGGAGAAATCAGAACAGGGGCAGGATGGATTTTTTTCATTCTCGGGGGGTTTGTAGACAGGGACACATATTTCAGGTAAAGAACCATTAAAAAGTCAATTTTGCATGATATGTCACCTTTAATAAACATGTTTACAGCCTGGTTCAAAAAACAGCTTGGCCCTATGAAGCTAATCTCTCTATCGGCACACACTGTACGGGGGGGATTTATTTCTAATGTGACGGTTCAGAAGATATTAAAATTACCAGTTTTTTCCCAAATAAGGACATGACTGTCTTGACTCCCAGACGGGAGAGGCTCAAACTCCGCCCCTTTACGTCACACTCTGCCTGGTTCATTTCAGCATTTCCAATATGGCTGCCGCCGTCGATTGGCTTCAGAACAGCGCTCAGGAACAGAGTGGTGACGTACAGTACAGTCTATGCTGCAGACTCACCGTTGCTGTAGAGGAGCTGTAGCCTGTAGTGGATCCCATTGTTGGTCTTCTCTCCGTTGTACTCCTGTGACACACACACACACACACACACACACACACAGGTATCAGTGTGATGAAGGTGGGATAAAACAGGTTCAGTTCTGCAAACAGCAGGAAGCTTCAGAGCTGCTGCTGTCAAAGTCAAACATGCACAAAAACTACACAACACGACACACACCGAACACACACCGAACACACTCCTCCTTTAAATCCAGTCCTGTGTGTTTGGACCTTCAGGGTCGGATTATTAGTGTCAGGATAATCCCTCTGAAAACCATCATTCTGACTCTGCGTCGTATTTAAAGATGAGAAAGAGAACCGGATATCTTTTCTTCCTCATCGTCTGAGAGTTAAAGTGTTTTATTTAAGTAGAAGATTTTCAGACCGGGGTTAAGGATTATTTAAAGAATGCATGCTCCTGTCTTAAACTGATCGCTGCTAAATTACAGTTTGATGCTAAATGTGCTCGTTCTGTTGTTTGCTCTTTGTGTGAAACTTCATGTGTTTTTGATTCAGAGAAGACTGCTTTATAAGATAGATTTTATATTATCATTTAAATGTCAGCAGGAATATTCCTGCTAAAATAAATGTTAAATTAGGCTATATAAAATAAAATGAAGGAAGGAAAAATGATGGTTTTATAGCAATAATTTTAAAAATATAAAAAATTATAATAATAATTTATACAGCGCTTTCCAAAACAGTATTACTTTATAAAAAAATATAAAACAATATTTACACTCTGTTTATTTACCTTGTTTTCTTATGTTTATCTTCCTTTTTGTTTTTACAGTTTATCATTATTATTTCTTTATTTAATTTTTTTTTTGTATTTTGTATTTTTTGTTTTGTACTACTTGTTTATAATTTGTTAACTTGTGGTGAACAAAGAAATACTGAAAAAATGCAATAAAAAGTTGAATTACAAAATATATATATACATAAACAAATTATACAATTATAAAATATTATAGAATTAAAAACACTACACAATCATACAATTATACAGTCATAAAATTATAAAATGCTGCCGGTGATACTGCCTAACAAAACAACATATGTGAATGTTAAATAAATAAATAAAGGTTATAAATGAGTTAATTAATAATTTTCAGAGTATTTTAATTTTAACCGTCTTCATGTTTTATCAACTTAAATGAAACAAGGATTTGAAAAATAAATATTTATCTTAAGATTTAGTTAATTGGAAGCTTAATTGATAAATCATTGAGAGCTGCTTGGCGACGTTACTGATTGGTAAACCCCAAATTCTCAAACTCTGATTGGCTGTTTGTTCTGTCAGAGATGGGATGACCTCCAGAGTTAAAAAAAAAAAATAGTGCCAATGCTAAAAAAATATGCAGTTCCTTCAATGTCCACTTGGGGCTGCGTCCAAGAGTGAGTCAGTCCCCATAGAGCCCCATGTTAGAATGTGGCAGCAGGAATAAACATGTTTATTACACAGGTATCTTCTCTCTGAGGCCGTACAGAAATAATCCAAGATGGCGTGTGTGTTCCCGCTCTGTCGTTTTAATACTTAAAGCTAAAAAAGGAAAAGAACGTCTGTTTGACGGTTTAGCGTTAACCGTTAGCTGCGTCGATCTCAAACCCCAGTTTTGTTTGCCGTTTTTAAAACAAGAGAAAAAGAGTGATAAAAGAAGAGGAAGGTCAAATATGTATCCGTCTTTGAGGTTTGAGTTGCAGACAGGAAGTAGGATTCAAGGTTATTCGGTCCACTTCCTGTCGAGGAAATATTTCAAATCTGAATTTTCAACCTCAAATGGAGTGTCTGTTTGTCAGAGGTAGAGAATATTTCCACAGTCCACATCACTCTCTCTCCCTCTCTTATCTTGACGCCTCTCCCCGTCTCCCTCTCTTTTTTCCTCTTCTCCTCTTTTCAGCCATTTTTCCTCTGTTTTATCTCTCGTCTGCTTTCAGTCTCCGTCAGCCGGCCGCTCGGTGCCAACTGTGCCCGGGAGTGTTGGCTCAGTCCCAGTGTGTGTGCATGCATGTGTAAGTGTGTGTAAGTGTGTGTGTGTGTGTGTGCTGGGGGGATGTCGGGGCGAGAGACTAGAGGTCAAAGCCGAGGTGAGGTGAGCGAGTGAGTGGGTGGATTGGAGGGGAAGAAGTGTTGCCAGCTGGCAGCCGATCAAACAACAACGAGCTCTCCGAACCTGTCTGGATATCAGAACGACCATCACTAAATAACTAATAACCGTTACTCCTCTGTATCACCATCACCACCACTGTTACAGGCTCTCTTTATTTTACTTCATTCAAGTGTGACAGGAGGAAGTAGTGCGTCTATGAGGGACTACTTTCAGCGGCGGAGGGATCCCTTGTTATGCCTTTGTGAGCGCTGCATGAGGGCGAGTCAGATAAAACAAAGTGCCGCTCGTCGGTGTGTGAAATGTGGCCTCACCTTGTCTTTCTCCACAAAGTCGATGTATGAGGTCCTCTCGATCTCGACGGGCTGGCCCTGCCGGTCGTACAGCGCCAGGACGAAGTGGAAGAAGTTGGACTTCCTCAGGTTGGACGGCGGCTGCTTCTCAAAGTGAGCTCGGGCTAAACCCACGCCGCTGAAACACAAAGAGAGGCGGGGTTAGGATTTCATGGCTACACACGAGTGAAGGTTAGCATCACAAGCTTTAATGGTATGTGGAGTTCCTCAGGGATCCATTCTGGGGCCTCTGCTAGTCAACATCTACATGCTCCCCTTAGGTCAGATAATAAACAACAAAATAAAATACCACAGCTATGCAGACGACACATTTACATCACCATATCACCCGGGGATTAGAGTCCCATACAAACACTGAGAGGATGCATCAAATCAATGACTGGACGAGACAGAGTGTTCTTCAGTTAAACAAAGAAGAAACTGAAAAGATTGTTTTTGGAGGAAGAAAGGTTAACCCTCCTGTCACCCTCAAATTTACTAACATCTTTTATCCTTGGGGTCAATTTGACCCCAGCAATTTAAACCCCCATTCAATGTTTGACATTATTTTTTCGGCTTCATATTTCATGACTTTTCCTAATTTAATGGGGATAACTGTGAAAACGTAAAATTAAAATGTTGATATGTTCCAATTTCCTGTAAAAAAAAAAAATTACACATCGGTGTTCCTTGGGGTCAATTTGACCCCAGGCTGTTTTAGCTGTATGTAACATAATAAACATCAACATTTTACACACATCTGTTTTGGTTGTTATGGATGATATTGAGGTCACTATAACCAAGGACACTTCCACATGTGACGGCAGGAGCTGGGATTGAACCGCCAACCTTTACATTGAGACATTCAATGGCTACGTTTCCATGAGACCTTTTTAATTCCTCTTTAATTCAGAATAAAAATTAAATCCTCTTTAAAAAGATTTAAAATGACCTTGTAAATAATTCAGAATGAAAATGATCATTCTGAATGAAACTTCAATCTGAAGTAAGTGTCTGCTTTATTCTGATTTTAAATCTGAATTGAATAATTCCTCCATCATGTTTACGTTCATTCCGCTTTAAATTAACTCCGGTCGTTCTGAGCATGCTCGTTCCCTTGTCCTGTCACGATGACGCACATATTCCAAGATGGCCGCCCGTAGCGAGCGTTGGACTCGAGCCGAGACTCTTTATTTAATAGGAGCCTTAGAAGAAATGGATATCATGAAAAGAGTTGATGGACGGAAGCATCAACATGTGGACCTTCTTAAAGCTGTAGCGTCTAATTGTCCTTATTGTGTGGTCTTCATGTTGTAACCCAAAATAAAAGAAGCAGGAACTGGAGTCTGTTTTCTTCAGGTAGTCCGCCCCTGTCCAATCAGAACCCTTCCCAACCCCCAGACCTTAAGAGGAATAAAGACCATTAAACATGTTTTCATGTAAACCTCAATTCAGAATTACTATTTCCATGTAAACACGAAGGAGAATACTTTAATTCAGAATTAAAAATCATCATGTAACCGTGGACAGTGATGAGTCCTGTGCCGTACGTGTTGATAACATAGAAACAAGGCCGGGGGTCAAATTGACCTCAAAGACAAAAGATGTTAGGAGGGTTAATATATTTGTAAATATCCTTTTCTTTTCTATGTTTCATTATATTTGTCATTTTAATTGTGCCCTTCTGTGCTCGTCTGAACGTTTCCAATGCTTTTAATGTTTTAATGTAAAGCACATTGAGTTGCCCTCGTGTATGAGATGTGCTTTAGTTGCGTTGCCTAATATAAAGAGGTCTGTAAACATTTATCCGTCCCTGCGCGCCCCGGCACAGCGCAGACGTGCAGGTGGAAGATGTTTCTGGGTCGAGAGGAACAGCCGTGAAATAACCTCCAGGAAGGAGACAGCTTCATGCCGAGCTGGTACTACAAAATAAAAGCTCATGTACATCACAACGTTTGTCCTCACGCACTCTCTCTGTGTCCTCGTCCCGTTTGTTGACCTGGTGCTGATCACAGGTTGGAGGTAACATGTGAAGCTCTTTGAGTGCAGGGGTTTTTTTAAAATGTTGAAGTAACTGTCAGCGAGTGTTTGTAAACCACAGTGACTTCATTTTGGATTTAAGGAGAAGAGGATGGAAATCCTGAAATAAAATCAATGCTCCTGCAGGAAGCGACCTCTGCTCTCGGCCCGCGGAGTCCGGGGGGGGGCGGGGGGGGGACGCTCAAAGCAACAGCAGAATATTTTTACATCAATCTCATTTTCCCGCTCGTTTTGTTTCCTAAAACACTTTATGATCAATATGATGGCCCGGGCGCTGGTAAATATTTATTCATGCTCTGGGTTTGTTTTTGGAAGCCGGCCCGCTCTCTCTCGGTCTGTGTGTTCCCCGGCTCAGAGGTGTATTCCCCAGACGACAGATTAATACAGCCGTGACCTTTCTGCACCCCCATTACCGATGCTTAATGCCTCATTTGTAGGCCGGTTTGTTGGGAGCTAATTCTTCCGACTGGGTGGACGACGGCGTGGAGAGCAGCGTGGAGGAGGAGGAGGAGGAAGAGGAGTGCAGCTCAGGTGTGTGAGTTTTAAAGACGGCTCGCTGGGAGTAAAGTGTCAGAAAACACGACGGTGTAAAAACAGAGAGGGATCACGGCGCCGCAGCCTTCAACACTTTCAACAGCAGATATTTTCAATGACTTCCTGTGAGGGGGGGGGGGGGGACAGCCACAAGCATCTGTTTTTATCCGTGTTTCTATTTTGATGCAGCGAGCTGACGGTACAGGAGCAGCTGCAGGAAACACACTTCAACAACAAGACACCGAGAGAGCTCTGTGACCGAGGTGAAGCACATCATCGTCTGCACAATGCTGTTAACGCATCACAGATATGCACACTGGGCAGTTTCTGATCCAGCATCTCTTTAGTGACGGATGCTTTCTGTGTTGGTTTTAAACTGGAGGAGACAGTTTACCGTAAAACTCCTGAGAAAAGCTCAACCAGCTCAACGCAGGTCTCAAGTAAAAACAGGTCCACATGAATCCTGAACACATGAGCAGGCCACACAGAGATGAAACCTTTCAACATCTGTTTGAGACCAAGCAGCAACCTCTAGTCTTAAAACATGAAGCCAGTGCAGAAGTGTTAAAAACTGCAGTTCCTCGAGCGTCCACTAGAGGCTGGCTGCAGAAACACAGGAAGCCACATACACACCCATTCAAAGAGACGATGTTTACAGCAGAAATAAACATGTTTACAGCCTGGTTCAAAAAACAGTAGCTCATTTCTCTCTCAGCTCACACTGTATGGTGGATTTTTTTTATAACGCACCAGTTCTGAAGATATTAAACGTACGTGTTTTGCCCAAATATGGGCGTGGCAGACTTGATTGACAAGCGGTAACGCTGTAGCTGTGAACGAGGAGGCTAAAGCCCGCCTCTTTACCTCACACTAGCTCCACAGGAAGTTAGATTAAGTTCAGCATTTCCAATATGGCACCCGCCAATCTCACGGAGGCTACGAACATTTACTATACAGGAAATGGTTGAGACAGACTCTTAAAACAGCCAGACTGCTCAGTGGACGGACGAGGGAGGTAAACAATTAGCTCAAAGGAGTTTAATAAGCAAGTGAATCTGCAGCTCAGCATCGATCGGCATCACAGGATCCATTTACACCGCAGTGAGGGACAGGAGGGACGGGGAGGACTCTGCTGCTCAGGGATGGAAATTCAGATCTCTATGACACTGATAATAAAAGTGTTTCTCCCTCTACGAGTGAAACATCAAGAAATACGTTTGATGTTTCAAAGATTGATTCAAGATTCAAGATGCAAGAAAGCTTTTTCACCAAGTGAGCTCGCACACAAGGAATTAGACGAGGTGACTGAAACACCAATTCTCAACATCATGACAGTTAATACAATCTGTGACTTCATATATTTATTATCTCAGTGGAGAATATTCTAACAGCTCTCTGTGTCTCTTCAGAATATTAATAATGATATAATGAGCTTGTTGCATTCATGTTTTAGTTTACTGGTTATCCAGTGACACGAGTATCAACCAAGCAGCAGCTTCCAGCTTCCTTTGTTTATTTTCTTTTTGTCTTTTATTGTTTTGATTTATATATTATTTTTTTCTGGGGGTATTTTTTCGTCTGTCTTTTATTGTTTTTTTGTTTTGTTTTTTTTGGAGGGGGGGGGGGGGGGGGGGGGGGTCCTTTTTTATTCCTTTTGTATTCACTTTCTCTTTGTGTGTCTTTTCTTATTTTTGTTTTTATTTTTTTGGGAGGGGGGGTATTTTAAGAAATTGTATTTCTTTTCTTTTTGCAGGGGGGTTCTTTTTTTTGTTTGTTTATTTCCATTTTGTGTCTTTTATTATTTTTATTTATATATTCTTTTTTCTGGGGTTATTTTTTTTGTCTGTCTTTTATTGTATTTTTTTTGGGGGGGGGGGGATTTTTCCTTTTTTATTATTTTTGTATTCACTTTCTCTTTTAGTGTCTTTAATCATTTTATTTATATTTCTTTTTTGGGGGGGTATTTTTTAATAAATTGTATTTATTTTCTTTTTGTGTGTCTTTTAGTATTTGTATCTATATATTCTTTTTTTCTGGGGGTATTTTTTGTCTGTTTTTTATTGCTTGTTTTTGTTGTTTTTTTAGGGGGGGGGGTATTTTTCCTTTTCTTTTCTTTTTTTCTTTTTTTCTTTTTTTTATTTATAGTAATAATAATAATAATAATAATAATAATAATAATAATAATAATAAACTTTATTTATATAGCACTTTTCTAAACAGTTACAAAGTGCTTCACAGAAAGTAAACAATAATAAATATAATCCCAACCCTTTATCATACACACATATACATATATACATATGTACACACATGCACATACTTATACATACATACATAATAACATGTTAGCAAGTTATGAAGGCCTTTTTGAAAAAGAAAGTTTTAAGAAGTGATTTAAAATTAAGAACAGAAGTAGCACGCCTTACTTCAGATGGTAGGTCGTTCCATAGTTTGGGAGCCCGGACTGAAAAAGCCTGAAACCCCTCGGATTTTAAACGGGCACTAGGTATAACCAATAAGCCCATGTCGGCTGATCTGAGAGGGCGGGGAGGCTTGTACCGAGTGAGAAGGTCTGTGATGTACTGGGGAGCATGATTGTGTAGAGCTTTGTAAGTGAGTAGTAGTATTTTGATATATTTGGAATTTAATAGGAAGCCAGAATTGGAGTTATGTGATCGGATTTTCGTGAGCCAGTGATTAATCGGGCAGCTGCATTTTGAGTTAATTGAAGGCGATGAACAGAAGTATGAGATAAACCGGAATAAAGGGCATTGCAAAAATCTAGTCTTGACAGGATAAAGGCGTGAACAACCTTGTGTAAGTCGTGAAATGATAAGAAAGATTTGATTTTGGAAATGATTTCCAGGTGGAAAAAACAAATCTGCACAACCTTTTTAACCTGGGCATCAAAACAAAGCGTCTTTTTGTGTCTTTTTCCCAGAGAGGGTGTTTTCCACTCAAACATTGACTTTGTCTATCGATGTTACACCCTTCATTATGTTTAGATCATTTACATTGTTTGCCTTTTTATGTGATAAAGTCAATAAAAATGATAATTTGAGAAACTTGAAACTTTGCTTCTTACTTTGTCCTATGTAACTATTTACACCATGTGTAACATTTATATATACATTTACATTTTTACTTATCTTTTTTTATTTTACTTTATTTAAATGTATTCTCTAAATGTGCTCTATTGTTC
>NC_048279.1:36717104-36782104 GCF_009762535.1 Notolabrus celidotus
GTGTGTGCTAATTACAACCTTCTTTGTCGTGTTCGATGTTTGAAAGTGCTCCGTGAAAGCAACGTGAAACTGTTCCTGTCTTTCTTCAGCTTCAACGACGACTTCAAAATAAAAGCACAAAACTGCTCCACTTCTAAAACACTACACAGCTGAGAGGAGACATCCATTCACGGTCCTGCACGTCTGATGTCGTCAAAGTGAAGCTTTAAAAATGTTTTTTAAAGATGTCAAATTGAAGTTATCCGTGCATCCTGTTTATTTTTTTATTTTGTTGAATCCGGACGAAGGAAAAAACGATTGAAAGAATTCAGCAGATTAAACTTTAATGCAGAGACATTTAAACCTTTTTGTTTCCAGTGAAATCATCCCGCTCTGGTCTCTGTGGTGCATTCAGGCTGCAGGAAATCTGAGACTCTGATTTGACCTAGACGATGTAAAATGACAACTTCAGATGCTCGACCGATGACGACGTTCAATTTTTAAAAAAGGAAGTTGAAGAAGTTCCTCTGCAGGAGTTCATCTTTCAATAAGAAGTTTAAATGTCAGATTTTGTGCAGAGACTTTTTCCCATCATGCTTTGTCTTCGTGGTGCATTCATGGTTCTGTAAATCTGAGCTTTTCTTTTTTTTTTAAGATATATTTTTGGCCTTTTTGCCTTTATTTTATAGGACAGCTGAAGAGGGACAGGAAATGAGGGGAGTAGAGAGCGGGGGAAGACATGCAGGAAATGGTAGACCGGTCGGGAATCGAAACCGGCGACCCCTGCGACGAGGACTGTGGCCTCTGTATGTGGGGCGCTTAGACCGCTAGACCACCAGCTCCCCAATCTGAGCTCCTCTAACCTCCTTGCAGTCAGACTCAAACGTCTGAAGAAGATTCAGGATTTATTTTTTTTAAAGTAGGAAACTTTTCCGCTTTGTGTCCCGTTAGTGAATGAAACTCTGGTCCCCGCGGTGCATTCAGGGCACAGTAAATCTGAGCGTTCGAGTCCAGTATTAAAACGTTCTTAACATTAAGACACTTTGCTTTTTTAAAACATCGACGCAAAGATCCAAATTTATGTCTCCTTCGAGGTGAAGTCTGAAATTTGTGTTTTAATAATACAAATATTAAAGCTCTTTATGAAGCTCGTGATGCATTCAGGGTGCCGTAAATCTGAATGTTCTGTTTGCACCAGTTGTTTTTATCTCTTCATGCTGAGTGAATGTGAAGTTTGGGTTACGACAGAAAACTGGAGTTTCTTTTTTTACATGAAAGTCTTCCGTGTTTTTCTTTTCCCGGTCGGCCTCCACACTCTGGTCCCCGCGGTGCATTCAGGGCTCTGCAAATCTGAGTTCCTAGGAATGTTACTCGCCGACAGACTCTCAGACTCTCAGACTCTCAGACTGTCAGACTCTCGGACGGTGATGCTTCTCCAGCAAACGCAGAAAAGAAAAGAAGTCAAACATTTATCTGCAGGTTTGAAAATAGATAAATATAATTTGCTGTCCTTTTTTACTCTGCCGTGATGCATTCAGGGTTCAGTAATTATTTTCAGACACTATAATGATGATTGCATTTTGCCGCATTGAGACGCAGTGCATGTCTGAAGTTTCTGTTTTTCTATTTCAAAATAAAACTCTGGCTCTGTGATGCATTCAGGGAGCGATACATCTGAAGGTTTTATTTGCACCTGGTTTCATATTTGGATTATTTTTAATTCCCCAGATTATTAAATAAAGACGGACGGGTTACAACGACGGAGGAATTAAAAATGTCAGCGTGTTGAATTCCTCTGCAGGTGTTTTTTTTTAATTTTGTGAAATTTGTACAAAATTTAAAAATTCAAAAATGTTGAAATTGAATTTGGTGCATAAATCTTCAGTTCCTCACACTCTGGAGAGTCTCTGACTGTCAGCAGTTTCATTCCTGGATTAGAAAAACTCAGATGTACCGGCCCTGAATGCACCACGGGTCCAAAAGATTTTGCTTTCTAAAACATTTAAAATCCACAAAAAGAAAACAGTTAACGTCTGCGTTAAGTTTTAAAATGCAGATTCATCTCAGAGGTTTGGTGTTCATCTGACTCCTGAATGTAAGACGATTATTTTTAAGTGTTAATCTTTAATAAAAGATGTCAAATGAAATATAATGTGTGCATTAAACTGTCACGTCTGCGCTCCTTTTTTCCACCATGCAGCTCTGGTCCCTGTGGTGCATTCATGGTTCTGTAAATCCGAGTTTCTCTGGTGCAGGATTGAAACCTGCTTACTCTCAGTCTGCTCGTTCTGACAGATTGAGTTTAAAAAATGAAAGAAAGGAAGCAGTTTTTATCTCCATGCAGTGTGACGTTGAGCTGCAGGTGAAGCTTCAAATGAAGGATGTCAAATATGTGTGTGGTGCATTCAGGGCCCTGTAAATCTGAGTCTTTTCACCACTCTGAGAATGAAATAAATCTCTCATTGTCTTCATGAAGTGGAACACACGCAGATTTATTAAATGGAGTTGTGTGTAGAAAGCTGTCCGTACCCTGAACGCAGCACTCCCCTCATTAATTCATCAAACCCTGGTCCCTGTGGTGCATTCAAGGCCCAGTAAATCTGAGTTCCCACATGTTTTCTGTGTCTCTTTTGGCTCCGCGCTCTCCTCAGATTTATTTTTGAGGTTTTGTTGTGATGTTTTAATATTTCACCCCTCTGCTCTCTGCTGCAGCTGCATGTTTCCTCTACTCAGCTGTTTCCTGCAGAACACATCCTTTACCCGCACGCTGCCTGTCACACACACACACACACACACACACACACACACACACACACACACACACACACACACGGCTCATTACTGTGGTCACCTGCGCCTCTCTCCGACTCGGCTCGGGGTTAATTGTTTGCAGCTTTTTCTCGATGCGTCGCTGCTTCTGATTAACCGAGCGGCCGCAGACGTTCAGCAGAGGCCGCGAGGAGGAAGAGGGAGCCGAGAGAGAGTGTCGACGGTTTATTTACACGAGTCGACTTCACTTCCAACGCCACGGTGACGACGATAACAAGGAGGAGGAGGAGGAGGAGGAGGAGGAAGGTGAGGATGCCTGAGAAGCTGTGAGTTTAAGTGTATTTATGTAAAGACAGGGATAAAGGGAGGATGGGGGGAGGATGGGGGGAGGATGGGGGGAGGATGGGGGGGAGGATGGGGGGAGGGTGTTGATGAATTCATGTACAGGAGAAAAAGCTCTTCTCCTCTGCGGGTGGACGAGTGAGACGGAGGAACGAGGGAGATAAAAACAGAGAGTGATCGGCGGAGGCCTCAGCTGACCGTCTCCATGAGTTACGGCTCTCTGATAAAAAGTCTCTCCGCGCTCACATCCATCACTGCCAGACTCCACAGACCCGTCTCCCCCTTCCTCACCCTCCCTCCCTCCCTCCCTCCCTCCTGCCACCGGGGAACACCGAATGATTGAGCCGATGACGAATGACGCCGAGGTGGGGAATCCCCCGGTCGACGATTATTCACCTCCTCCAGACTCTACCTGGACTCCCCCGCCTCCCCCTCCGAGCCTGGGAACCTGTGCTTAATAACCCCCTCTCACCCCTCTCACCCCCTCTCACCCCCCCTACACCACACACAGCCTCCCTTTAACCCCCACAGGACAAAGATAGGGCGTGGAGGGCAGGATCACTCACTCTGATCACTATTCTCACTTCCACTTTTTCTCTCTCTGCAGACCAGGAGAGGGAAATCTGTTCAACACACACACACACACCCACACACACACACACACACACACACAGAGCCTCTAATAGAGTCCAAATAATCCACTGGCTTTCCTTAAACAAAGTCTTCAGCCGCTGCAGACCATGTCCCGTCTACATGAGGTTTATTTACGGACACGTCAGGTCTCAGATTTATGAAATCATATCTGAGGAGAAGAGGCGGCGTGACATCAGCTCCAGGTGAATGATGAGCTTTAAAGTTTGCACCTTGTTGCGTTCAAAGACCTGCAGAGATGTTGTATTTTTAACACTCTGACACACGCGTGCACACGTTGAGTTGTTCTGTGAATATTTCTGGACGTGCAGCAGAGAGAGGCGAGGGAGGATTCTGTGACAGAAGTACTGAGTTTAGTTTCTCTGTTGTGGCTTCATCGTCAGTTCAGTCGTTTTATTTTCTCTTTCAGGTCCTCAATAAAATAATCTGATTCCACGTGGAAACACAGCGGAGACGATTTTAAATCTGATTCTTTAAATCTGAAGATCTGATGGAGCGTGCTGCCGCCTGACTCGGGCGGGACACCCTGACACTCTCACAGAGGTTCTTCAGGTTCAGTAAACAAACAAACAAAGTGCAGTGGGTTTGAGTTTCAGACGCCGTGGTTAGTTTTGAAACTCTTCCTCTGCTCCAGTTTCCTGCAAACAGCTGAGGAGCGTCTGACTCCACCTGAACCTCCAACATTCTCACACTGCCTCTTTTAAACTTTACACTCCAGGTTCTTTTATTTTAACGACGGTGGTTTGGAGTTTTATAGAATCACGGCGCCCCATCCTCGGGTGTTTCATGTTCTCTCTGTTTCCTAGAATCACTCGGAGCTTCTCGTCTCTTCGTCCTGCAGCTCTGAAGCTCTCCCTCCTCCCTCTCTCCTTCTCTCATCGTTTTCTTTCTTTGCATTTTGTTTTGTTTTGCAGGAAGGGGGGGGGGGGGGGGGGGTCCTCACCTCTCTGTCTCTGCAGAGCTCTTTATAAAACCTAAACTCTCATGCATGTGTGTGTGTCTCTGCAGAGCTCTTTATAAAACCTAAACTCTCATTCATGTGTGTGTGTCTCTGCAGAGCTCTTTATAAAACCTAAACTCTCATGCATGTGTGTGTCTCTGCAGAGCTCTTTATAAAACCTAAACTCTCATGCATGTGTGTGTGTCTGCAGAGCTCCAGGATTCTCTCCATCCTGGAGGTCCAAAACTTTAGAGTCTGGGTTTGATGTCCTGCAGCAGAAGACGTTTAAGGACATTTAAATTTACAGGACGTTCTTGTTCTTCTATAAAACGTATCGTCTCTGCGTCTCAGATTTACGAACCGTCCCTGAAGTTTAGACTCGACTGAGAAAAAGAGGCGTTCAGGTGCGCTGCCCTCCTCTTCAGTCTGGACTCAGCTGAGTTCAGGACGCTTATATTAAAGGTGATCTCGCCTCACTCACACTCGGATCAGTTTTTGATTTATGAACATGTTTCTGTTTCTTCTACTCTCTCAGCGGTGCGTTCAGGTTCCAGGAAAAACTGATTTTCCTCTTCATGAAATTTGACTGCATGTTCAATAAAGATAAAGTTTGTTATGCACTCGAACACAGCTGTTCTGAAGCAGGCTGTGTGTGTGTTAGTGTGTGTGTGTGTGTGTGTGTGTGCCCTGACCTCTGACCTCCAGCACACCTGCAGCAGAGCAGCAGTTAAAGTCTCAGGTGAGACCTGGAGCTCGGCTCGCTCTCCGTTTGAGAAAGATAAAGAAACGTCGACGCGGCGGAGGAGAAATCATCCGAGCGCTTCAAGAACAAACTCTCGGGGTTGAAAAACAAAAGAGGCGTACGTTTAAAAACCTGGAGAGCTTCGTCTCTGCGCTTCGAGCGCTTCCTTCAAAGTTTGCATTTTTTGCATATTGATGTTTTAATTTCTGTCTTTCATGCAGCGCTGCAGAAACAAACGTCCTGAACGGCGTCCCGCACCATGATTTCATTTAATGATTATAAAATGAAATAAATAATCCGGAGTGATTTCAGAAATAATAATCTGTGCATGTGTGTTTGTGTGTGTGTGTGTGTGTGTGTGTGTGTGTGTGTGTGTGTTCACTGCTGTCATATTTCTGTATTGTATTGTTCTGTCTCTAGGTCTCTCTGTGTGTCCTCTTTTATTTATTGTCATGCCTCCTGTGTTGCCTTCTCGCCCAGGTCGTTATTGCAAATGAGAATTGGTTCTCAATTAAGTCACCTGGTTAAATAAAGGTTAAAATAATAATAATAATAATAATAATAATAATTTAGATTCATGTTTATTCCAGGTTTGAAAGGATGACGATCAAACACAGCTGAAGATAACTACAGTCCTGATTCTTACACATCAACCTCTGGACGAAGATCTGCAGTCAACAAACATCTTTACACACAACCCAGTGCAGACACACACACACACACACACACACACCTGCATGAAGCACAGACACACACTCTGCCTGTGTGTGCAGCTTCTTCCTCCAGAAACAAAACATCCACACGTCACACCGACAGAAACACGACTCAGAAACTTCTGCTCTCTTATTTTCAAATTTAGTAAATATGATCAGGATGTAGGTGTCACACTTTGAGAAGAAGAAGAAGAAGAAGAAGAAGAAGAAGAAGAAGAAGAAGAAGAAGAAGAAGAAGAAGAAGAAGAAGAAGAAGAAGAAGAAGAAGAAGAAGAAGAAGAAGAAGAAGAAGAAGAAGGTCATCTGAGTAATCTGGACCAACAGCAGACACATCTAATCTGAGACATCAGAAGTTTTAACCCCTCATGCACGTCTCCGTCAGGCTCAGATCCTGTCTCTGCTCCTGATCTCTGATGATCTCAGATCTCTGGACGTCACACACCTTCACGCGTGTTTCACTCTGCATCTGTTTTTACCTCCTTTCTTAAACTGCCTCACGGTTCGGTCCGTGTTGCACGATGGCGATAAAGACTGGTCCTCCCTTGTTTTCAGGACGTCAGAGATTATAATCCCTGACGAGCCTGCAGACTCTTAAAGTGTGAGGACGGGTTCTGACATCTCCCCTCCTGATGTTTGTGTTCAAGTAGATTTGTCAGACCACTCTGGGTCCAGGTCTTAGTCCAGCGTTTGCTCTCTCAGGTGAAGTGAAACATGAGAGAGTAAAGCACCAAATTCTGCAGCTTAAATGAGATCTTTAGATAATCTGTGAGCCGTCAGATTATTTTACAAAGCTACAGGTTTGAGGTCGCTCACACACCTGTGAACAAACGTTTGAGAGCTCGTGTTTCAGCCACAAATAATTCCCTTTAAGGTCTAAACACTAGAAATCAACACAGCTGATGAATCACATGTGAGCGTTTCCTCTGAGGAGAAATAAACTCAGATTATCGACTCCTTCCTTTTTTTAAAGATCCTCAGAATAAAAGAAATCATGAAGTCAGAGTGTTCACGCTGCTCTCCTCTTCCTCCTCTGTCATTTTTACTCTTCATCATCTAAAGGTTTCATTCTGCAGATTCATCGTCCTGACCGGAGTACAGACTGATGCTCTCTCTCTCTCTCTCACACACACACACACACACACACACACACTCACACACACACAGTAATCTGAGACGCTCTGTGTTTGCTTCCTCTGAATGCAGCTTTAAAATCACACGACAAAACAAATCTGTAAAATCTGTCTCCATCTCTGCGCGGCCTCGTCCTCGTCCCCCGTCTCGTCTGAACCCTTCAGACCTCCTGACGGGGACGGAGAGGGGTTCATGTGTCCGCGTAAAACAGAGACACCACTTTGTTTCCTGTTTCTGTAACGCACGGCTCCGTCTGACATCCGTTTCACTCTCAGCTGTTTTTAACGTCTCGTTGGTTCCTCTGTTTGTTTTCAGATTTGAATCCCCTCCCTCCCTCCCTCTCTCTCAGGTTGGAGGTTTTGTGCAGCAGGAATAAACTCAGTGTGACTTTATCATATTAAAGTCACTCATTGTGCTTTTAAATCTGAGTTGGAATCCATGAGAGGAGGAGAACTTGTGTTTATTTGAAAGCAGCATCATTAACGGAGTCCTCTTAGAATTAAAACGTCAGACTCTCAAATCTGAATCCGTTGAAGACGTTGAATATCCTCTGAAGGGATTATTTTGTACCTAAAGCTTTATAAATCTGATCTGTGGCTGAGCTCACATTAAGGTGAGGTTTAACTTCAGGTCTGAAGGTGTTCTGATGTGAGACAGGCGAAGGGCTTCATGTTTAACACAATAAAGGATGTTAAATTAAATCAAATTAAAATTGTTCTCTCGGCTGTTAGTCTGAATTTTGCTGCAGATTTTTTAAATGACTTGAAAAGAAGAATTGAATCTGAAATCTGTGAAATGAAACAAACTGCAGGTTTAAATAAACGGGAAGGTGTGTTCACGGCCAGAGCTCCAGCTGCTGCTGCCTTCAGGTGCTTTCTAACGCATTGATTTATTTCAGCTCAGTCACATTTAGACTCTCTTTAAAGCTCCAAATTTAAACTCTATAAAATGTCACATTAAGACTCTCTAAAGCTTTACATTTAAACTCTTTAAACTCTTTAAAACTCCAAATTTAAACTCTAAAGCTTTGCATTTAAACTCTTTGTAATTTCACATTTTACTCTCTTTAAACTCAAAATTTAAACTCTTTAAAACTCCATATTTAAACTCTAAAACTTTGCATTTAAACTCTATAAAATGTCACATTTACTCTATTTAAAGCTTTCCATTTAAACTCTTTAAAGCTCCAAATTTAAACTCTAAAGCTTTGCATTTAAACTCTTTGTAATTTCACATTTTACTCTCTTTAAACTCCAAATTTAAACTCTTTAAAACTCCAAATTTAAACTCTAAAGCTTTGCATTTAAACTCTATAAAATGTCACATTTACTCTATTTAAAGCTTTCCATTTAAACTCTTTAAAGCTCAAAATTCAAACTCTAAGACTCCAAATGTAACCTTTAAAGCTTCACATTTAAACTCTTTGAAATTTCACATTGACTCTCTTTAAACTTCACATTTAAACTCTAAAACACCAAATTTGAACTATTTAAAGCTCCAAATTTAAACTCTAAAAGCTTCACATTTAAACACTAAAACTTAACATTTACTCTCTTTGAAGCTTCACATTTAAACTCTTTAAAACTCCAAATTTAAACTATTTAAAGCTCCAAATTCAAACTCTAAGACTTCAAATTTAAACTCTTTGAAGCTTCACATTATAACTATTTAAAGCTCCAAATTTAAACTCTAAAACTTCACATTTATTCTCTTCAAACTCTTTAAAACTCAAAATTTAAACGATTTAAAATGTCACATTTACTCTCTTTAAACTTCACATTTAAACTCTAAAACATCAAATTTAAACTATTGAAAGCTCCAAATTTAAACTCTAAAACTTTAAATTTAAACTCTATAAAATGTCACATTTACTCTCTTTGAAGCTTCACATTTAAACTCTTTAAAATATTTAAAGCTCTAAATTCAAGACTCAACATTTAAACTTTATAAAATCTCACATTTACTCTCTGTAAAACTCCAAATTTAAACAATTTAAAATTTAACATTTAGTCTCTTTAAACTTCACATTTATAATCTCGACATTCAAACTCTCTGAAGCTCCATATTCAGCTCGTCGGGAGGATATAACCTCCTCTCAGTCTCAGTCTCTCTCTCTCAGATTCATTCCCTTTAAACTTCTCCTGATTTCCCTGACTCTGTGGATTTAGTTTCTGTGACAGTTTTGCAGATTTCAGGACTTTCTTGGAGAGATTTAATTTTGAAATGAAGTATTTTAATTTGTGGAATTGAATTAAAATATAAAATCAGGGTGTCCGAGCTGCGTGGGTTTAACACGGAGGCTTCTTTATTTCCCCCTCTCTGATTGAACCCTCTTTAATTTACACTTTATTTTCCTGCTTCATAAATTAAATATAACTCAGACACACTTTGATAAATTCAGAATCTTTGCACTGAAAATATGAGTGTAGTTTAATTTTATAATAACAGTTTATTCTCATAATGATCTCCTGTCTGATCTTGAATTATTCTGGATCTATCCGGATGAACAGAGTCAGGGAGAGGACCGGCTCTCTGAGCGGGCAGCTGCGGAGCCTGAACCCGGCGGAGAGGCGCAGGGAGCCGGGGAGAGATGCTGCCGCTCCGCGCTCCACATGAAGCTGCTGGTTCCAGTCAGAGAGGAGGAAACCTCCACTGATCTAAATTTAAGAAGTGATCTCTCCTCCATGGGGAAGTGTAATTTAAATTGTTCTGATTTTTGACTTTGATTTCTGAACGTTTTAAAGTTTAAACTGAGAAAAAGGAAATCTGCTGTGAGGCAGCGCGGGGAGAAAGTTTGTCTCCATGTTTGAGTCCTTTTCTTATTTGAACATCCTCCTGCAGGATCCCTGAGTTTACATTCATCTTCTAAAGGACTCAACTGAAGCTGTTCGTCCTGCTCTTTGAGTCTCTGCAGCTTTTGAACGCTTTGACAGGCTGAGACTCTCCCTCTCTTCAAAAACCGGGATCCTGCAGGACCCAGAACCCGAGCAGGACTTTCACCTCCACGCTGGAGTTTCTGACTGTGGCATTAATCAGCCGCTTGGCACAAACTTGGAGTGTTTCGGGGATATATGTTTTACCTCTGGGCCGCTGTGTTCGCGTCCAAAATCCCTGCGCCCTGCATCCAGGAGCGGACCGGGGTCATGCCGGTGGGGAGCGGCTCCTCCTTCATGGTCAGGGCCCCCCTGGGGAGGCTGTCCTGGATGGAGAACATCAAAGTGTCCTTCTGGGAGCTTCGTCTTCACCAGAAACAAGAAAGAAGAAGAAGAGTAATCCTCCCTGTAGCAGCCACTCCAAAAAGCCAAAGGACCACCTGGATTAAGGTGGAGAAAAGAGGAGCGATGAAGAGGAGGAGGAGGAGGAGGACGAGGAGGAGGGGAGGAGGGACACACAGAGCGAGCTTCCCCAAAGTACCGGGTCCTGATCCAGAGAAGAGCCCGGGATCCCTCTGGGTTGTTTTAGATCCCAGCCCCGACGCGCAGCTGCCCGGGCTTCAGTTAGAAGAGGGCGGAGAGAGGAGGACCAGGATCCAGAGAGAGAGACTGCAGGACCAGGATCCAGAGAGAGCGAGACTGCAGGACCAGGATCCAGAGAGAGAGAGACTGCAGGACCAGGATCCAGAGAGAGCCTGACGCGCGGAGAGCCGGGGATCAGAGGGAGGCGAGCCGCCGTGGATTGTGGAGAAATGAAAAGTGGGATAAAAAAACACGCGAGCGCTTCAAAAAGGAGTAAAATGAAATGATTAGCAAACAAGAGGGAGGGACGGAGCGAGGAAGGCTGCTGCTCCCGGGGGAACAGGGGGATTGGGCAGAGAGAAATCTCATCCCCCTCCCTCCCTCCCTCCCCGGCTCCTCTTTATGGCTCCTCTGTCCCGCAGGAGAGCTCCTTCTCCCGGGGTCCGAGGCTCGGGAGCTCCCGTGGGACCGGCGTGGACCTGGAGGGGGCGGGGACAGCACCAAATATGGGAGAGCCATTTGGATATTGGTCACACCTCTCGCGCCTGATTGGTCTAGAGGACACGTTGCGTCAGCAAGGAGCTCCTTATAAGGGTTTCCGCGTGCTCGGCTGCAAAAAGTGACGCTGTGGTTGAAGTTGAGTTAAAGGCACTGTGAGGAGTTTTTCACCAGCTGAGAAACAGACTGAAACCAACACTGATGCCTCTTTATGACCTTCTAAAGCAAACAAAACCATAAACAACAACACTGATACCTTCTCTGTTGTCATTTGTAATGCCTTAAACCACTCAGAGGGGGTAGGTGTCAGACCACATGATGACATATGACTTTAGAAACATCCTTTTTCTGCTGTTTTCATGGCAAATAATCACATTGGCCACAGTTACATGATGATTTTTAATTCTGAATTAAAGTATTCTCCTTCGTTTACATGGAAATAGTAATTCTGAATTGATGTTTACATGAAAACATGTTTAATGGTCTTTATTCCTCTTAAGGTCTGGGGGTTGGGAAGGGTTCTGATTGGACAGGGGCGAGCGTGACGTATTTACATCTACCTGAAGAAAACAGACTCCAGTTCCTGCTTCTTTTATTTTCAGTTACAACATGAAGACCACACAATAAGGACAATTAGACGCTACAGCTTTAAGAAGGTCCACATGTTGATGCTTCCGTCCATCCACTCTGTTCATGATATCCATTTCTTCTAAGGCTCCTATTAAATAAAGAGTCTCGGCTCGAGTCCAACGCTTGCTTCGGGCGGCCATCTTGGAATATGTGCGTCATGGCGACAGGACAAGAGAACGAGCATGCTTAGAACGACCGGAGTTAATTTAAAGCGGAATGAACGTATACATGATGGAGGAATTATTCAATTCAGATTTAAAATCAGAATAAAGCAGACACTTACTTCAGATTGAAGTTTAATTCAGAATGATCATTTTCATTCTGAATTATTTACAAGGTCATTTTAAATCTTTTTAAAGAGGATTTAATTTTTATTCTGAATTAAAGAGGAATTAAAAGCTTCATGTAAACGTAGACATTGAGTGATAAATCTGGCTGTTAGAAGACACTACTTTTGCATGTACAGAACAAGTGATAAGAGGTATCACTTTGTCCACAAGGGGGCTCCAAAATTGCTATAAATCCAAAGTTCCTCACAGCAGCTTTAAAGTGGATGAAACCAGGAAGAGTTAATGAGAGGAGCAGATCTGACTGATGGAGGTGTGAACACATGATGATGGACTCTTTCTAAACATTTGATCTGAACAGATTAATCAGGAGGGGGGGGGGGGGGGGGGGGTATTCAGACATGTTTAAAGCAGCAGGAAAATGGAACTCAACTCCTACCCACCTTAAAGACTGTACAAGCCTCAGTGTTTTTAAAAGCACACTGAAATTATGGCTCAAGGAAAAACAATTATGTGATCATCTGAATGCATCAAATTAGAGACGATGAAATGTAATTTTAAATGTGTTGTTATTAGTGATGGACTGTGTGTATTATATTAAATGCTTGCATGTTTTTTTTTATCATTTGTATTGTACATTTGTTTCCATCTTCCTGCCCAGGGACCACAGATGAAAATGAGCTTATAGCTAACTCTGGCTAATAAATGAAATAAAGAATGACTCCGAGGTGACTCTGCTCCCTCACTCAGCACATCCTGTCACTGCTGCAGACTCTGACTCCTCTGATCCTCAGGCTGCTGCAGCACACGGACTCATCCAAACCTTCCTGCGCGCTCAGGCCCCGCTCCGGGTACGAGACTGTAATACTGAACCCGATCAGACAGATCTGTATTCACTTCCTCCAACCTCACAGACTTCTGCAGATTTGGGGTGGGGTGTGGGGGGGGATTAACTGGTTTCATGTGGAATAATCTCCTCTGTCATCCCGCGTTCAGGCTGACTGACACGGAGGCGCGTAAATTTGGCACCAATTTGCACTTTTTTACGCACGGACATATGGCGCTCACACACACACACACACACACGTTCAGACACACACTGCAGGAGGGAGAGCCGCTAATAAGATGTGTTTTAGTGCAAGTGTTTTATTTCACACTGATGCGGAATATGAGCCTTTACATTTAGACTTTGGATTAAAAAGGCGCGGGAAGGCCTCAGACGATCCATAATAATAATAATAATAATAATAATAATAATAATAATAATAATAATAATACATTAAATCGATTTATTTGATGTTTTTTGGGGGGGTGTCATTTCTGTTGGATTTCGTGGCACGAGCTGAATTCCTCTAATTAAGCCCAAACTCTCGCGCAGCTCTGATTAAATATTTATCCTCCTTTAGCCCGCCGCCTTCCTCCAGGGACACAGAAACGTCTGGAAAGCCTGGAAAAATATCTGCGCGCTCGGAGAGAAAAAGTCAATGAGACGCTGCAAACATGTTGGAGATGAAGAGGAAGAGGAGGAAGATGAAGAGGAAGAGGAGGAAGATGAAGAGGGTCCGGATTAGAAACCAGACGGCAACAGGCTCCGCGCTCCTCTAATGAGAACTCATTTTATTATTATGAATATTATTTCATGTTTTTTTATTCTTATCATAAAACTAAGCGAGTTAAAACACTCCTTAAGAAGACAGAATCACTTCCTGCTGGTGTTAAAATTCATCTCATAAATAAATATAGAATATACAAATATACAAATATCATTTAAAGTCTTTGAATAATTATCAGCTCCATATTTTCACATTTCTGTTTCTGATATTTTATTTCATCTCTTTTATTTCTCCTCATACTCTTTTTTTATATTTTGTGATTTTAGGTTTTGGTCTTTAAATAAATCCTGGACCAGGACCTGGAACTTGGAATCCTTTCATCCTTAAACTCCTTTAAAGGTGACATATTCTGCTCTTTTTCATCAACATATATTGGTCTAAGAGGTCCCCAAAACATGTCTTTAAAGTTTATTGCTCATAAAAACACTTTGAAATCAGATTCTGGTCTGCCTGAAAAACCCTCTTTTTCAGTCCTGCTCAGAACAGTCTGTTTTCTCTCTGACCACGCCCCCTCAGGAAGTGGGTGTGGCCTCGGCTGTCCAGCACGTTGATCTAATGTTTACATGTTGGCTGAATATACACGGCTGCTCACAGACCCGCGTTACTTCAACCCTCTGAATCTGATCCAGAATCTGATCCTGACGGAGAGGCGCCTGCAGCAGGACCTTTCTGAACCATTGGTCACAGATTTAGTGTTTCTTGTTGTTTTATTTGTCAGCATGTCGACGTGTGTCTTGGTACACAGCTACCAACATGTAGCTATGTGGCTATGCTAACTAGCGCTAGCACTTATCCATGAAAACTAAAAATCATCCACTAGATCTTCAAATCTGCAGACGTGGGGAGTCAAAGCGACCTTTGTGTTTATTAAGACAGCCTACAACTAGCATGCCTCCCTCCTAAGCTCCTTGTTAGCACACATGTGTGCAGGGGATGAAAAACGGAGGAGGGGTTGAGTTGTATTTTATACAGTCTATGGGCTGAACAAGCTCCGAGCTCTGACTTCCTGTTACAGACCGGATGGCGTTGTGACGTATGAAAAACACTGAAAACTGAAACGGCTGGTTTCAGCACACATTTACAGAAAGGTGGAGAAATCAGAACAGGGTCTTTTACTTTTCAGGGGGTTTGTAGACAGGGACACAGATTTCAGGGAGAGAACCATTAAAAAGAATATTTTGCATGATATGTCACCTTTAACATGTCCCTCTTAAAGCACTTTGAGTTTCTAATTTTGGGATTAAAATCTGCCGCTGTGAGAGCACCTGGCCTCCTGGAGAATCCTTAAAAACTCTCCATCACGCCCGTCAAAACTCCTGGAACAACCTGGAGTCATCCTGGGACTCTCCAGCCCACCCTTGAAATCTCGAGCACTCACTGAAATAAGCCCCCACGTGAGGTCTGAGATCTCCCGGTTCTTTTAAACATCCTTAAACCGCCCCCCTTTCAAAAAAAACCAAACACCCTGGAAATCCTTTAAGACCTCAAGGCAGCCCCTTGAATCCTCCTAAGGATCCTCAGTGACACCTCAGAGCTCTGTGGATCTTTCCTCGCTCACCTTGAAAGGACCAGAACCTTCCGTCGAGATTTCCCGACACCCTTTAAAGTCCTGGAGCTAAACTGACCACCCTGTAGGAGACACCTGGGAACCCTTTAAGACCTCAAGGCAGCCCCTGGAACCCTCTTCAGGATCCTTGGATACACCTCGGAGCTGTGAATCTTTCTCCATCTCTGTTTCTTTCAGAACCTCTCGTAGAAAGTCTCGTAGAAAGTCCTTGAAACACGCCACCCTGCAGGAAACACCTGGAAATCCTTTAAGACCTCCCTGGAAATCCTCCGAGGCTCATGAAATCTACCCCAGAACCCAGATGTCTCAGAGAGCGTTTTCAGAATCTCTGATGCCTCTTAAAAAACCTCTTTTTAAAGAGATCCTGAACTAGATCATCTTAAATCCCTTTTAAGGTGCCTGGAAAACCCTTGAATCTAGACCGGTCCTGCACCGCTCTGTAATCCCTGAACACACAGAGAGAGCCTCCTCTAGACCCTCTGAAACTCTTTAAATAATACAAACACCTCTCCGAGGACCTCCAGAGTCTTCTTAAGACCTTGAACCCTTTTCAAAATTCACCAAACAACACCTGGAAATGCTTTGAGTGCTCCTTGAACACACAGGACCTGGTCCTGGAGCGGAGGAAGAACTGAAGAGAACAAATTCAGCAAGATTCAAATTCTCTTCAAAAACTTTACAAAAGGTCCAGGACTTCCTCTCAAGGCCTTTAGACCTGGAGCTGTCTGGAGTTCTCCTAGAGCTCGCAGTGGAACCTTAAAGACTCCTGGAGTGTCCTGGAGCTCGCAGTGGAACCCTAAAGACTCGTGGAGCGTCCTGGAGCTCGCAGTGGAACCCTAAAGACTGGTGGAGCGTCCTGGAGTTCTCCTGGAGCTCGCAGTGGAACCCTAAAGACTGGTGGAGCGTCCTGGAGTTCTCCTGGAGCCGCAGTGGAACCCTAAAGACTCGTGGAGCGTCCTGGAGCTCGCAGTGGAACCCTAAAGACTGGTGGAGCATCCTGGAGTTCTCCTGGAGCTCGCAGTGGACCCCTAAAGACTGGTGGAGCATCCTGGAGTTCTCCTGGAGCCACAGTGGAACCCTCAAGACTGGTGGAGCGTCCTGGAGTTCTCCTGGAGCTCGCAGTGGACCCCTAAAGACTGGTGGAGCATCCTGGAGTTCTCCTGGAGTCCACAGTGGACCCCTCAAGACTGGTGGAGCGTCCTGGAGTTCTCCTGGAGCCGCAGTGGAACCCTAAAGACTGGTGCAGCGTCCTGGAGTTCTCCTGGAGTCCACAGTGGACCCCCAAAGACTGGTGGAGCGTCCTGGAGGACTTGTAGAGTCAGTAAAGGAATAAAAGTGTTTTCTTGACTCTGATTTAGAGGAGCGTTTTAATAATCTGAGAACCATGCGGAGCATAAAACACAGAGCAGGATTATCTGTGAACACCTGACCTCTTAATCCAGATTAACCTGTTCTTAATTTCACACTCCTCTTTTTTCCTGGATGACTTTATTAATTTGCGGCCCGCTGATGAAGAGGAGGCTCTGCGGAGCGTGAAAACACAGATGGCACTTTGTTCTGTTTGACTGCTGCTGCAGATAAATCCTCCCGCTAACAGCTGCAGACAGCCGGCGCGCTCTGCAGGAGCAGGGCGCCACTCAGTGGACGACAGCCGCCGCTGCAGAGCAGAGAGATGGATGGAGGAGACACTTCTGAAGAAGAAGGCAGAAAATGAAACGATGAAGCAGGTGTGTTTCCGTTAGATCCCGTCTGTGGTTAGAGGAAGAAGTGATGAAGAAGAGAGGAGGGAAAGAGAAATGTGATGTGATGACGTGTTTCATGCAGCGAAGGAGACTCTCCAGAATCAGATCCTTTAGATGTCAACTTTGAGACGGTCCTTCGTCCTTTTGTGTGCTCCTGTTGAGACGACTGTAACTCTCTGTTTCCATCTTTAAACAGAGTTCCAGCTGGTCCTGAACGCAGCTACATGTTGGTAGCTGTGTACCAAGACACACGTCGACATGCTGACAAATAAAACAACAAGAAACACTAAATCTGTGACCAATGGTTCAGAAAGGTCCTGCTGCAGGCGCCTCTCCGTCAGGATCAGATTCTGGATCAGATTCAGAGGGTTGAAGTAACGCGGGTCTGTGAGCAGCCGTGTATATTCAGCCAACATGTAAACATTAGATCAACGTGCTGGACAGCCGAGGACACACCCACTTCCTGAGGGGGCGTGGTCAGAGAGAAAACAGCCTGTTCTGAGCAGGGCTGCAAAAGAGGGGTTTACAGGCAGACCAAAATCTGATTTCAAAGTGTTTTTATGAGCAATAAACTTTAAAGACATGTTTTGGGGACCTCTTAGACCAATATATGTTGATGAAAAAGAGCAGAATATGTCACCTTTAAGGCTCAAACAAGAAGAAGAAAAAGGAGTGATCAGTGTGATGACGCGGAGGTACGACGCCCTTAGAGGACATTCATGTATGCAATTTAATCTGAGCCGGCTGCAAGTCCGAATCAAAGACATGCAGAGATTTATCATGCAAAGAGTTTTACATGCACACAAAAACTAAACACACCAAAAGTAAAACAAACAGCGTCTCCTTTATCTGACATTAGACTCAAACATTTCACCTGCACCATCCGGGGTCAGATATCTCACCATCAGCTGATCTAAAGTAGGCCTGCAGGTAACGGCTGTTTTGATAGTCGAACACTCAGCGGCTCTTATTCAGCCATCAGCTTTTAAATTCAGCTGGAGATATCTTTAGGACCAGATCCAACAGAACAGTCAGACTACAGACTACATAGCTTTACATTGGTTACTACATACTGTGTTTGAATTTAGTCTGTAGTCTGTCTGTTCTGTTGGATCTGTGTTGCAGTACGCTGGGTCAGACATCACTGGATTTCCGGTTTCGGAAAGCGGAAGTAAACAACGACCAAGCTGATAGAGAAACTGCTTCTTTAGCATCACTTGTGATTTAAAAAGTGAGGAAGCAGGGGCGCTGCTGGCCTAGCGGTCCAAGTGCACCACGTACAGAGGCTACAGTCCTCGTCGCAGGTGTCACCGGTTTGATTCCCGGCCGGTCGAACATTTCCTGCATGTCTTCCCCCGCTCTCTACTCCCCACATTTCCTGTCTCTCTTCAGCTGTCCTATATAATAAAGGCAAAAAGGCCAAAAAATATAACTTTAAAAAAAGTCAGGAAGTGGTTTATATGGAATTCAATAACTTCCACAGCATCCAAAAATGGATTTCCTCCGTCAAGAAAGAAGGAAAAAGAAAAAGCTGAACGAGCGCTGTGCATTGTGGGAAACAGGACGTGAGGCAGACTGGTCTGATGCAGACTGTGAAATGTTCCTGAATCAGCAGACATCCTGGGAGTTTATCATACTGCAGATTTTACTCTTGTTCACTTACTACAGACTGAATTTAGACCACATCAGTACGTACTGCTAGGATAGGAGGAGGTTTCAGAAACAGCCACAGTATGCGTCAGACCAGTCTGCCTCACGTCCTGTTTCCCACAATGCACAGCGCTCGTTCAGCTTTTTCTTTCCTCTTCTTTCTTGATGGGAGGAACTCTGTTTCTGGGTGCTGTGAAGGTTCTTAATTTCCATATAAACCACTTCCTAACTTTTCAAATCACAAGTGAATTCTAAAGAAGTAGTTTCTCTATCAGCTTCAACGTTGTTTACTTCCGCTTTCCGAAACAGGAAATCCAGTGACGTCTGACCCAGCGTACTGCAACACAGATCCAACAGAACAGACAGACTACAGACTAAATTCAAACACAGTATGTAGCAGGCAATACCTGCTGCCTACTACATTAGTAGGTAGTAGGTAGCAGGCCGTTTCGAATACAGCCTCTGTCTCTCTCATGTCGAGTCTCGGCTCAGAGGATCAGTGCAGACTTCCTGCTGAGGGGTCACGACCCCACTTCACCCATCTGATCTGAGTTTAACCCCTCACACCTCGAACACTCCTGCAGATCCTCAAAGTGCTCCCATCCTGAAACACAAACACGCCACAAACTCCAAAGAACTCTGACTCTACCACAATACCAGGGCTGAAATCTGTTCATCATAACAATAATACCATTAAAATCAGTGATACAGAGGATTCATACATCAGCACATGTTTCCTCAAAGGAGGCACCAACCAATCAGAGCTGTGTCCAGATTTCTAAACAGATTCTGAAACATGTTGCTGATTTAAAAATGTTTTTTAAAATGATATAAAAGTTCAGATGTGATGAAAGGGAGGCATTTCTTAAATCAGATGGAGGGGTCACTCTGTCGTTCATTTAAAATAGTGAAAGGAAGGAACACTTTCAGGCTGCACACTAACAACACAAACATCATGTCACAGATAAAGTCCTCCTGAGCAGCATGCAGCCTTCACACCACTGACTCTCTCCATCTGAAACAGAAGCCAACACCGTCCTCCTCATGAGAGCTTCCACATTACTTTAACACATTAGATGAAAGATGTCAGCACAGGGAACTCTTCTGTTTTCACTCAGAGGAAAGACTTCTGCAGATCAGACCTTCATCTGAAGCTGAAGAGCTCCATCTAGTGGACGATGAGGCGCATCACAGCCGTCACATTAACCAGGAGGATCAAACATCAGCTGATCAACAGGATTTAAAGCTCAGTGTGAGAGTGAGTTCAGAGAAGAAGCAGCTTTGAAGAGAGAGGAATGAAAGGTGGTGAGTACCTGAGAGCTTCAGTGATGTCTGGGAGTGATGGAGGGCTTCAGCTCCGGTTCTTCCTCCTGGAAACATGACAGTATTTCACTCAATCATCCATGGTGTGTGTGTGTGTGTGTGCTCAGTGTCTGTGGAGCTGCACACCTGTCTGCAGGTTAATCAGCTGGACTGGACTCACCTGCACTGCAAAAAGCCAGCCTTCAAAAACAAGAACAAATATACAAAAATTGGCTTCCAGCATTCTCTCAGTGTGAAGGCTCAAAGTCAGGAGGATATAACTGCAGTACCACGCAGCGCCACACGGTGGAGCCACCTCTCTGCTCAGTCTGTCTGATGGAGGAGTTTCTACCTTTACCTCCATGCTGTGACGTCAGGACTGAGAGGAGGTTAATGGAAACTTTGGCTGAGTTCCCCCCTCAAAACAAAAGTGCAGTGCATTGTGGGAAACAGGAAGTGAGGGAGACTTTTTTTTTTTTTCAAAACTTTATTGTAAATGTAAATAACAAACAATGGGTACATTCAGATGGAGCACTCCTTGTTACAAAAATATCTGAAACAAACTGTACACATTGATAGCAGAATTTAACCTCCTCTAAACCCCTTGTATTTAATCAGAATGCTTTTAATATTCCTTCTGACCCTACTTTATTTTATTATATGTTACCCTTGTCATTGCTATTATTATTGTTATTATATTTTTTAACTATGTTAGTTCATTGTTGTATTCTCTGTCCCGTGTTGTAAGCTGCTGTAACAAAGAATTTCCCCCAATGGGAGACAAATAAAGAATATCTTATCTTATATGTATATCTGTTATATGGCTGGTGTGAAAATGTGATATACACCACAGTAATATGTTTTCAGTTTCAAAGGAGGTGTAATCTCTTGATAATGTAAGTTCAGTATGTGTGGTCTGAGTTTGTCATTGTTCCTGTTCATGTCTGATTGTTTAAATAAAAAAATAAAAGAACATTCAGATGGAGCATCATACATAAACAATCATTAAAGATACAGAAACAACACAGCTTCAGTTGGTAATTTAAGGTAAATGAGAAAATTATATATATATGTAGAAAATGAATAATAACATAAGTTAAGTAAGGAAAGGGAATAATTATTACAACTCAGTGAGGAGTTCTTTTATGGAATGGTATATCTTTAGTGCTCTTGGTCCTTTCATTACTTTCAATGATTTTAGGAACATTTTGAATTCATTTAGAAAAACAACAAATTTGGGGGGAGATTTCATCGTCCTGTTTTTATGAACAAAGAATTTTGAGAGGCTTAGAATTATGTAAATTCTAAATAAGAAGAATCCAAAGAAAAGACTAGTAGGTGCTGTGTATAATATTCTTATCAGGGTCGAAAGCAACGAAGAACTCTTACAAAAGATATAGAATAAATGGAATGAGGATCTTCATATTGTAGATGCAAAAACTAAATGGAAGGATTGTTTAAAACTAACATATAACATAAGCACTGATGAAAATCTGCACCTAATCCAGTATAAGCTAATGACAAGAATGTACTATAGTAGAGAGAAAATCCATAAATCTGACCCCAGCTGCTCAGAGAGAGGTTTAAAATGCAACTCCCACAGCGACTCCCTCACCTTTTGGTATTGTGCCAAAATTAGGACACCTTGGGATAATATTGAAACATGGATCTCTAAAATATGTGATTATAAAGTTCTCAGCAGTGATTTGACTTTTCCAAAACTGTGGCCAAATAAGACACCCGTCTGGATGTCACATTCTGTTTTCATCATTCGTTTTTAAGAAACTGATTCAGACACAAACAGGATCTATGAAATGAAATATCATTTCTTTGTTGTGTTTTTATTTATTTATTTGTTTTGAATTAAGATGACTAATTATTTATTATGAATTATAATAACTTTACTGTCAGACTTTAATTCATGAAGAGAACCAAGAGAACCAACAGGAACATCAACAGGAGAAAGAACTGAGCATGAATATTTACCTTCTATCTCTGATATTAGAGATTATGACACTATTACTTTATACAGTGAATCTGAGCAGATAGAGAACTCTGCAGCGTCCAATCAGGGACTGAGATTCCATAAGGGGGCGTGTCTGTGAAGGCTCCTGTTTCCTCTCTCATCGCTCGTCCGATTCGTCTCCTCCGTCCTCTCTCCTCCGTCCTCCTGGATCATCAGGACTCAGCTGATCCTCGGTCAACACATCCACCTTTCAGAAATCTTGCCACCTGATGAGAGAAGAAGACGGACAACAGAAGTCATAAATCAGTGTTTACAGAGAGTCCCTTCATCAGCTGTCAGGCAGTGATGCAGCAGAGACCACGATCCTGTTCCAACCAGACCCTAACCCACAAACAGGACCAAGTGCACCGAGGAAGAGAGCTGCTGAGAGACCCTGAACACATCACAAGAGCAGAGAGACGTTCACTGCTCACAGTGACCATGGATTCTAGTTTCTCAGAGACTCTGGAGGCCTGACCCCCCAGACCTCCATCAGGATGAGCTGATGGACTCTGGAGGCCTGACCCCCCAGACCTCCATCAGGATGAGCTGATGGACTCTGGAGGCCTGACACCCCAGACCTCCATCAGGATGAGCTGATGGACTCTGGAAGCCTGACGCCCCAGACCTCCATCAGGATGAGCTGATGGACTCTGGAGGCCTGACCCCCCAGACCTCCATCAGATTGAGCTGATGGACTCTGGAGGCCTGACCCCCAGACCTCCATCAGGATGAGCTGATGGACTCTGGAGGCCAGAGCTGGAGGCCCCTGAGGGTCTGAGTAGGAGCTGAAATAATCATCATGGTCTGAGAAGAACGCATCAAACGTAAACAGGTCTCAGACTTGAGTCCACAACAGGAGCTAGTTCTTGTCCTCTCATGTGGAAGGATCCATGAAGCTAACCGGTGCTGGACTAAAGGTCAGTCTCACTGCGTACGATGAGAGGAACATATAATGTGACATGAAGAACCAGATCAGCCGGATCACGAGCCACCACACTGTCCACCAGGAACCATGAGGACTGTGACCCACAGACGGGGAGTCCTGTTCACTGTGGGCCTCGGCCTGGAGGACAGAGCTGAACAGGGATCCTCAGGATCAGTGAGACCACATGTTCATACAAACACCAGCTGTGGTTTCTGGTCTTCAGCAGAGACCTGAACACAGAGCACATGGTTCACCTGCTATCTTTAACACCTATGCTGTGTGCAGCACGGCCTCTCAGCAGAACAGACCGGACCTGCTGTGATGAACTCACTGAAGACCTGCTCTCAGTTCAGGGCCCACTTTAAGAGTACAAAGGCAGGAAGGGTCCTGGTCCCACCACCTCTCTGAGCCCTCCAGCTGAGCTTCAGGAAGGGCTTCAGGTGTGTGAATGATCTCTATCAATCATTTCATCCCTTTGGAAAAACCACCCAGCAGGACTCCACGTTCACACGTCTGGGATTCTCTTCAGGTCCAGAAGCTGTTTGTGCTCTTCACACCATCAGGAACACAGAGTCCCAGAGTCCCTGATGAAGACTCCCCTCTCCATCAGCTGCATTAAACACTCTTTATTACACTGACAGGAACACACAGACTCCACCTCAGCAGGAGCAGACTGGCACACGGTCCCAGGATTAGACCTGCTCCCCATGGAGCTGCCCGAGTCTGCTGCCGGTCTGGTCGGCCATCTTTGAAACCCTCTCTGTTTGCAGTGAGGAGATCCGTCCACACCCAGTCCTTACTTGGAGTAGTGCCCGGAGTGTTTGCACTGACACACACAGAGTGACGCCTGAGCCTCTCTGTCATGATCAGCACCACGTCTAGTCTCTGATAACTGCTGATCCACCAAACCACCATGGCACAGTGAATGGACTGAGACTGTGAGGGTCCATCTGAAGCTGGACCAGCTCAGATCCTCCACCAGGGACTCAGTACAGGGGTCTTTAAAGGTTGGAACCCTTCCTCTCTACCTCTGAACCAAAGGTCCAAACAGTCTGAGTGTTGGAGGAGGAGCAGTCTCTGAACATGGTGGACTGCTGTCAGCTGTGATCCAGTTTCACTTCCTGCACACATGAACACAACAACAGCTGTCTTCACATGAAAACAAACACAACAAACTTCTGGCTGATCTGATTGGCTGTCTGTCCTCTCTCTGTGTTTTCATCATGAAGCCTGTCACTGTTCTCCTCTCACGGCCTCACTGAGGAAAGCAGACACTGGGAGGGTCGGAGGATCAGCAGACCATACTGGATCTCTGCGGTGATACCAACTGTGTTTATTAAAATCCAGATAAAACCAACATGGACTGAGTGGAACGATGTACTGACCTCAGAGTCTCCAGTCTGCAGTGAGGACTCTCCACAAGATCAGAAAGCGTCTTCACTCCTGAATCCTGCAGGTTGTTGTTACTCAGGTTCAGCTCTCTCAGATGGGAGGGGTTGGACTTCAGAGCAGAGGCCAGAGAAGCACAGCTGATCTCTGACAAACTGCAGTGCCACAATCTGAATGAAGAATAAATGATAAACCTTTAGAACACAATGAACCTGTTTGACATTATTTCATGTTTAAAATCTGTTCAGAGCTGAAGAAGGTTAAGAATGTAGACGTTTAGAAAATGGAAACTCCAAACACCTGAACTCAGCAGGATGCACGTTCAAATATGTGAACTTCACAAAGTGAAAAAGAGCTCTCATTAATAATGAAGACAATATGCTGCTACTTCAATACAGATTTACTGACTTCAAGTTAAAGAATGCTGCTTCATGGTAAGTCCAATAACCAGGCCTAGCTGTGGTTTTTACTGTCTGTGCTCAATCACACTTTGCCCTCAAATAGAACGCTACAAGCGTCAAACAGGAATGAACAAACACAAAACTGCGTCCTCTGAGGCTAATTAGCAGGCTAACTTTGAACTTAGTAAAGAAACAGAACAATAAGACGACTGACGGTTCAATGGACGCACAAATCACCTGAGATGGAGTTAACACTAACAAGCAGCAACACTCTGCAAACAACTGGGAACTAATGTATAAATTCTCTGTACTCCATGCAGCAGGCCAGCTGGTGTGAGAGCTGTGTCTGGGCAGCTCCTGGCCACCGATTGGCTAATCCCTCTCCACTGTCTTAAAGCAACAGGCAGCCTTTTTAACAGACTTTCTTTCTGCTGCTTTATTTGCAGCTTTTCCCACAAATCCAGCCTGAAAACTCGTTAGCTGCATGCTACATAAAGGAGCTAACAATGTTCAAAACTTGTCCACAAACACAACTCCATGCTTGAAGCTTGTGTCTTCCTCCCTGCTCCTGTGCTGTGAAGGAGGCAGGTGAGAACCGCTTCACTGACATGGGATTTCAAAATAAAAGCCCCATTGATTCAAAACAAAACGACTTATAATGCATGTGAAATAAAACACAAATGCAACTTAAATACCAAACTTCAACAAATTCTCGATTTGAAATACAAAAATATAAATATTATCATTTCAACAATTACAACAGAGGTAAAAGATGGTGTCTGACCTCAGAGTCTCCAGTCTGCAGTGAGGACTCTCCAGAAAACCACACAGCGTCTTCACTCCTGAATCCTGCAGCTTGTTGTAGTTCAGGTCCAGCTTTCTCAGATGGGAAGGGTTGGACTTCAGAGCAGAGGCCAGAGAAGCACAGCTGATCTCTGATAAACTGCAGCGCCAGAATCTGAATAAAGAATAAATGATAAACCTTTAGAACACAATGAACCTGTTTGACATTATTTCATGTTTAAAATCTGTTCAGAGCTGAAGAAGGTTAAGAATGTAGACGTTTAGAAAATGGAAACTCCAAACACCTGAACTCAGCAGGATGCACGTTCAAATATGTGAACTTCACAAAGTGTCAGCTCTTCATCTCTGCACGTGTTGAAGAGTCAACATCAAACCTGAGCTTCAAGTTAAAGTCTGCTGCTTTATGGTCTGTATGATGAGGACATTTAAAAGGTAACATCAAACATCTGTATGGTCTGATTCAAAACACCAGAAGGATTTCAAACTCTCACAGCAGCAGCTGTGATGTTCAGGAGCTGATATTTGAACCTGTGTTCCTTCTTTATTGTTCCTTTAAATCCTCATTAGAGCTCTTCTATCAGGAGGAACCTTTCACTGATAGATCTTTAATGTGGAAACTGGCAGCTCTCGTCTCATCTGACTCCACATGTCAGAGAGGAAACATCAGCCCATCACTCTGTGATCATTTCTCCTCATTTCAAGAACCACCAGTGGCTCCATCTATACAGACTCATGTTGTTCAGACAAACTATTAAAGCCAGCAGAACATCATTTCATACTTTCACAAAGAGCTTCAAGTAAAACAGACTCATCTATATTGATGCGTTTATAGAAGAATAACAAAGGAAACATCTATTTCTACATAAAGAGTGGAGCCATCAACTTTAAACACTTTCAGTTGAACTCTTCAGTCAGGAGCAATCAAAGCGTTTCATCAATATGTTGGAGATGGAATAAAATATGAGTCAGCTGTTTAAGAGGCTCAGAGTCAATGAAACAGGGCAGGACTTTCCTCTCATATCAAAGGGTTAAATGTGGAACTCAACATTTCTCTGCCAGTCACTGGACTCAACCAGAGAGGAAGAAAATAGACTTTAGCACAAAGACTCTCAGAGTGGATACGTAGAATATCAGCCTTATGTCTGCAGTTTAGAGTCCACAAAGCTTTCACATCAGATTCATCTCAGCACTGATGTTGTTCCCTCCAAGCACTGACACACAGAAGGGACTTTCTTTCTGCTGCTTTATTTGCAGCTTTTCCCACAAATCCAGCCTGAAAACTCGTTAGCTGCATGCTACATAAAGGAGCTAACAATGTTCAAAACTTGTCCACAAACACAACTCCATGCTTGAAGCTTGTGTCTTCCTCCCTGCTCCTGTGCTGTGAATGAGGCAGGTGAGAACCGCTTCACTGACATGGGATTTCAAAATAAAAGCCCCATTGATTCAAAACAAAACGACTTATAATGCATGTGAAATAAAACACAACTGCAACTTAAATACCAAACTTCAACAAATTCTCGATTTGAAATACAAAAATATAAATAGTATCATTTCAACAATTACAACAGAGGTAAAAGATGGTGTCTGACCTCAGAGTCTCCAGTCTGCAGTGAGGACTCTCCAGAAAACCACACAGCGTCTTCACTCCTGAATCCTGCAGCTTGTTGTAGTTCAGGTCCAGCTTTCTCAGATGGGAAGGGTTGGACTTCAGAGCAGAGGCCAGAGAAGCACAGCTGATCTCTGATAAACTGCAGCGCCAGAATCTGAATAAAGAATAAATGATAAACCTTTAGAACACAATGAACCTGTTTGACATTATTTCATGTTTAAAATCTGTTCAGAGCTGAAGAAGGTTAAGAATGTAGACGTTTAGAAAATGGAAACTCCAAACACCTGAACTCAGCAGGATGCACGTTCAAATATGTGAACTTCACAAAGTGAAAAAGAGCTCTCATTAATAATGAAGACAATATGCTGCTACTTCAATAAAGATTTACTGACTTCAAGTTAAAGAATGCTGCTTCATGGTAAGTCCAATAACCAGGCCTAGCTGTGGTTTTTACTGTCTGTGCTCAATCACACTTTGCCCTCAAATAGAACGCTACAAGCGTCAAACAGGAATGAACAAACACAAAACTGCGTCCTCTGAGGCTAATTAGCAGGCTAACTTTGAACTTAGTAAAGAAACAGAACAATAAGACGACTGACGGTTCAATGGACGCACAAATCACCTGAGATGGAGTTAACACTAACAAGCAGCAACACTCTGCAAACAACTGGGAACTAATGGATAAATTCTCTGTACTCCATGCAGCAGGCCAGCTGGTGTGAGAGCTGTGTCTGGGCAGCTCCTGGCCACCGATTGGCTAATCCCTCTCCACTGTCTTAAAGCAACAGGCAGCCTTTTTAACAGACTTTCTTTCTGCTGCTTTATTTGCAGCTTTTCACTCAGGTCCAGCTCTCTCAGATGGGAGGGGTTGGACTTCAGAGCAGAGGCCAGAGAAGCACAGCTGATCTCTGACAATCTGCAGCACCACAATCTGAATAAAGAATGAATGATGAAGATTAAAATGCATGTTGTATTAGATCATGTGTTCATGTTTTAAACATTACTACGCTCACTTTCAGTGAGTTGTGTCCATTTCTAAGAAGCACGTTTCCAATCTGGTGCTGATGATTGAAATGTTGATGGAGAACTTTAGAGATCTGAAACTTGATTCTTTAGAATCATCTCTTTCTATGGCCAGGTGTTCTCCTTATTGTTTCAAAGACTGCTGCACCTTTTGACATGTTCTAACAGATCTGATGTGCAGTTTCATCTTCATGGTGTTTATAAAGCGTCATTGATCTTTGATCTGATGATCTGAACTCCTGTTTCTTAGCTGCAGCACAAACTGTTCATTCCTTCTAACAGAGTGATGATTGTTGGAGGAGAGAGACGTTTGGTCTGTTCATGTTATAAATCACAAACAGTGACTGAGAGTTTGGTAGTGATGACAGAGTCCTTTGGAGATCTTCAAACAGACCTTGAGTCCTGCTCTGTTGTGATGTTTGGCTCGGTGTTAGGCTGCTGTTTAGGACTCTCAGCTCTGGACTGATGCTCACCTCTCAGCAGGTGTGTGTGTTTTCTCTGTACGGACCAGATCAGCTCCTGATCCCATGAAGACCATCACAGTTCTACTTTCAGCTTCACTGAGCTTTGAATGATGACTTTCTTTATTCTGCAGAGAAGCTCCAAATCTCTGCAGCCTGTTTGTATCTGCTAACATCAGATCAACAGCATGGTTCACACCCTCACACACCCTCACACACCCTCACACACCCTCACACACCCTCACACACCCTGACACACCCTCACACACCCTCACACACCCTCACACACCCTCTCACATACCCTCACACACCCTCACACACCCTCACACACCCTGACACACCCTCACACACCCTCACACACCCTCTCACACACCCTCACAAACCCTCACACACCCTCACACACCCTCACACACCCTCACACACCCTCAAACACCCTCACACACCCTCACACACCCTCACACACCCTCAAACACCCTCACACACCCTCACACATCCTCAAACACCCTCACACACCCTCACACACCCTCACACGCCCTCACACACCACATCCTCACACACCACACACCTCACACACCCTCACACACCCTCACACACCCTCACACACCCTCACACACCCTCATACACCCTCACACACCCTCACAAACCCTCACACACCCTCACATACCCTCACACACACACCCTCACAAACCCTCACACACCCTCACATACCCTCACACACACACCCTCACAAACCCTCACACACCCTCACATACCCTCACACACCCTCAGACACCCTCACATACCCTCACACACCCTCACATACCCTCACATACCCTCACACACCCTCACACACCCTCACATACCCTCACATACCCTCACACACCCTCACACACCCTCACATACCCTCACACACCCTCACACACCCTCACATACCCTCACACACCCTCACATACCCTCACACACCCTCACACCCTCTCACACACCCTCACACACCCTCACACCCTCTCACACACCCTCACACACCCTCACACACCCTCACACACCCTCACACATCCTCACACACCGTCACACACTCTCACACACCCTCACACCCTCACACCCTCACACACCCTCACACCCTCTCACACACCCTCACACACCCTCACACACCACCTCCTCGTCCGTACTCAGATCATCTTCACCGTCTAACGGAGCTCAATGTGAGAGGGGAACAAACTGTCAAACATTTCATTCTCTCTTCTTTTAGTTCGTCTATCAGAGGCTCAGAAACATCCTCAGATAAGGGATCAGTCGAGTCCTGAAGAGTAACAAACTAAAACTTTGAAACCTGAGTCACTGATATCAATCAATCAACCAATCAATCCATCAATCCATCAATCCATCAATCAATTAATCAATCAATCAATCAATTAATCAATCAATCAATCAATCAATCAATCAATCAATCAATCAATCAATCAATCAATTAATCAATCAATCAATCAATTAATCAATCAATCAATTAATCCATCAATCAATCAATCCATCAATCAGTAAACTCACATTAGAGTCTCCAGTCTGCAGTGCGGACTCTCCAGTCCAGCTGATAGATGCTTCACTCCTGAATCCTTCAGGGTGTAGTTGTCGCTCAGGTGCAGGTGTCTCAGATGGGAGGGGTTGGACTTCAGAGCAGAGGCCACAACTTCCCAGAGAGTCTCTGACAGGTAGCAGTGATGAAATCTGTGATGATCCAAAGAAAACACAAGTTGTTATGAAGACACTCTGAATTGACTTCATAGATTGAAGGACTGAACAGTTTGACACATCCTGTTAAAATGTAAACCTGATGGTTTCACAGGGTCAGGGTTCATCTCTCTGGTCTTTGACCTGGACTCGTTCATCTTTCATTTGCTTCATTTTCAGATGAAGGAGGAGAAACAGAGTTAAACTCTCAGAACGTCTGTGAATGTGATCTGATCCCACGTCTGTCTTCCAAATGTAGCCCCATAAGGACGGGACCAGAACCCGTTTTTAGAACTTAGTGAACAGAGACAGTCCACACAGGGGACCTGTCTCTGCTGCTGCTTTCAGGTTCATGTGTATGAGTGGGAAAATGGAGCGCCTGCTGCAAGACAGCACTAAAACACTGGACTAAATGAGACGTAGAGATTGAAATCACAAGTCTTGAATTGAACGTGCTCGTTAGCTGAGAGCATGAAGTTTCTATCTTCAGTTGATTGTGAACGTCTGAAGAACTCATTCAGAGCTCACATAGTTAACAAACTGAGAGGGGGTCATTATTTTCACCATAATGTCATCATCAAGACGTCCTCACAGTCTCAGTGTTCACATCAAAACACAGGGGTGTTTAAGGTCTCTTAGAAAGTCTGAATTTTCAGGACTGTTCTCAGATATTCATCAGATGTGAAACTTTGTTGGAGGACGTGTGTTTCCTGCTCCGACTCTTCTCTACACCAACAAGAGAGAAACAGCTGTCTGTGTGTTTCTCAGAGACTTGAAACAGAACTTTGAACTCAGAATACTGATCCTGGATCTTTACAGAAGCTTGAAAAAGCACATTTCACAAAGTGCTTTGTTAACATGGATCCTGGAGCTGAACATGGCAGTGAAACATGTAGAGCACTGAAGTAGATGTTAGAAAGAGGAGGGTGACCCCGAGCATCCTCTGTCTACACTTTAAAGTTCCCTTCAACCCTTCTCCAAAATGAAAGCATGAGCAGCATCAAAGTGTCTGAGGCTTCAGGAAATCAAACAGCTCGCTCCTTCAACTTTGACAACAGCACTTATCTGAAGAGGTGGTCTGAAAACACCTCACAGAACCTAAGCCCGTCATTCTACTGCCCTCACTGATGATGTGGAACACTGCTTTCAGTCTGTGGTTTCATGCTGCTGGGACTCCACCTCTCCATCTGTTTGCATGCCTCCTCACCTCAGCAGTAAAGAGAGAGGGAAACATTTCATGACAAACGGCACAAACACAACAAACCACCTGAAAAGACCTTTTTGAATCCACTTTACACCGAGCTGAACAAACCAACACTTTTCACAGACAGCTGAAGAACCCCTGAGACATCACACAGCTCAGGTACTTTAGACCATGACCAGGTGGAGGTCTAAAGAGGAGCACACTTGTGTTGGTATCTAAAGAAGTGAACTGTCAGTCTTTCCTGATTGATGATGTTAATCCCTGATGGACTTACCGAGCCTTCCTGCAGTTCCTCACAGCTGGAATCAGTCTCCGTCGTCCCTCCAATGATGTGTTGTACTTCTCTAGATCTAACTCATCCAGAACCTCCTCTGACATCTGCAGCATGTAGGCCAGAGCAGAGCACTGGATATCAGAGAGTTCCTTCTTTGATCTGTTCCCTGACTTCAGGAACTCTTGGATCTCCTGATGGACTGAGAGGTCGTTCATCTCCGTCAGACAGTGGAAGATGTTGATGCTTCTGTCAGGAGAGATCTTATCACTGTTCATCCTTTTCAGGTTGTTGATGACTCTTTGGATCATCTCTGGACTGTTGTCTGTGTGACCCAGCAGACCTCCTAAGAGTCTCCGGTTTGACTCCAGAGAGAGTCCATGAAGGAAGCGGACAAACAGGTCCAGGTGACCGTTCCTACTTCTCAGGGCTTTCATCATAGCTCCATTCAGGAGGTCTTCAAGAGTTGAAACTGCTGTGTTCCTGTCTTGTTCCTCCAGAAAAGCCTCCAGTACCTTTGTGTTCCTGGTTGTGGAACAGTGGAACATGTAGACTGCAGCCAGAAACTCCTGAACGCTCAGATGAACAAAGCAGTAGACTGTTTTCTTGAAGATCACACACTCTCTTTTGAAGATCTCTGTACAGAGTCCTGAGTACACCGAGGCCTCTGTGACATCCAGACCACATCGCTCCAGGTCTTCTTGGTAGAACATGATGTTTCCTTCCTCCAAATGTTCAAACGCCAGCCGGCCCAGCTTCAGGAGAACTTCCCCGTCAGCCTCCATCAGCTCCTGAGGACTGGTCTCAGGACCCTCAGCGTACTTCTTCCTCTTCCTCTTGGTCTGGACCAGCAGGAAGTGTGAGTACATGTCGGTCAGGGTCTTGGGCAGCTCTCCTCTCTGCTCTGTGCTCATCATGTGCTCCAGAACTGTAGCAGTGATCCAGCAGAAGACCGGGATCTGACACATGATGTGGAGGCTCCTGGAGGTCTTGATGTGTGAGATGATTCTGCTGGACAGATCTTCATCACTGAACCTCTTCCTGAAGTAGTCCTCCTTCTGGGCGTCAGTGAAGCCTCGGACTTCTGTGACCCTGTCAACGCGTGAAGGAGGGATCTGATTGGCTGCTGCGGGTCGAGAAGTGATCCAGACCAGAGCTGAGGGGAGCAGATTCCCCTGGATGAGGTTTGTTAACAGCAGGTTTATGGATGAGCTCTGTGTGACGTCAGACACAACCTGAGTGTTGTTGAAATCCAGAGACAGTCTGCTTTCATCCAGACCGTCAAAGATGAACACCAGTTTACAGACAGCCAGCGTCTCTGCTGGGACCTCCTGTAATGTTGGATGGAACTCATGGAGCAGCTGGAGGAGACTGTACCGTCCCCTGATCAGGTTCAGCTCCCTGAATGAAAGCAGAACCACCAGACTGAGGTCCTGGTTCTCCGAGCCCTCGGCCCAGTCCAGAGTGAACTTCTGCACTGAGAAGGTTTTTCCAACACCAGCGACGCCGACTGTCAGAACCACTCTGATGGGTTTCTGTGGACCAGGTAAGGCTCTGAAGATGTCCTGGCACTTGATGGGAGTGTCCTGGAGGATCTTCTTCTTGGAGGCGGTCTCCAGCTGTCTCACCTCATGTTGGGTGTTCACCTCTTCACTCTGTCCCTCTGTGATGTAGAGCTCAGTGTAGATCCTGTTGAGGAGGGTTCTACTTCCTGTTTCCTCACTTCCTTCAGTCACACGCTCACATCTGGTCCTCAGACTGGTCTTGTGTTGATCTAAAACCCTCTGCAGACCACCTTTCAACAGAACAGAGAAACAGACAGCAGCTGAACATCTTGTGATTCTTTTGGTTGTAAACAAACGTTGACTCAAAGAACCTGAAAAGAATTCAAGGTTAAAGAGTCTTTGAGGCCAGACATTACTTTGACGTAGTTCAAATGTTCTTCTCAAAGGTAAACACAGGATGAGACACACAGAGCAGAGGTGTATGCTGGAGCAGAGCCAATCACTTCAAATGTCATGATGTTTCTAAAGATCTTAGAAAGATCGGAGATGTCGGAGCTGTGTGACACAACAACTGTCTCTGTGTGGAAACAACAAGCAGTGTTTTCAGACATGATGACATCAGCACACTGTTGTATGCTCTTACTTTGTAAAGTCCTGCTCTGACGGTCTGTCTGAGGTCCAGCACCGCAGGACGGCTGCTCCTCCACAGAGACCGGCTGCTCCTCCACAGAGACCGGACTCCTCTTCCTGTGAACACATTTCTTCATCACTGACATGATTTGATGAATTTTGTTGTGAGATATCAACATGTGAGCGACACTGTGTGAGAGCTCAGACGCTCACAGAGATCAGTCACACTTTTCTGCTGGAGTTCAGCCTTCAGTCTGTAAAAAGAGAAAGACTCATTTCATCTGAACTCTCCTGCTCTCACAAAAACTACAAACTGCTCTCCTATGAGGCTGCTGTGTTCACCATTCAGAGATCTGTCTGTAGTTTGTTATTAACACAATCTCTTCCTGCTGCTCCTTCACAATAAAAGCCTCCATTCCTGCTGCTCCTTCACAATAAAAGCCTCCATTCCTGCAGCTCCTTCACAATAAAAGCCTCCATTCCTGCAGCTCCTTCACAATAAAAGCCTCCATTCCTGCAGCTGCTTCACAATAAAAGCCTTAATTCCTGAAGCTCCTTCACAATAAAAGCCTCCATTCCTGCAGCTGCTTCACAATAAAAGCCTCCTTTCCTGCTGCTCCTTCACAATAAAAGCCATCATTCCTGAAGCTCCTTCACAATAAAAGCATCCATTCCTGCAGCTCCTTCACAATAAAAGCATCCATTCCTGCAGCTCCTTCACAATAAAAGCCTCCATTCTTGCTGCTCCTTCACAATAAAAGCCTCCATTCCTGCAGCTCCTTCACAATAAAAGCCTCCATTCCTGCAGCTCCTTCACAATAAAAGCCTCCATTCCTGCAGCTCCTTCACAATAAAAGCCTCCTTTCCTGCTATTCCTTCACAATAAAAGCATTCATTCCTGCAGCTCCTTCATAATAAAAGCCTCCATTCCTGCAGCTGCTTCACAATAAAAGCCTCCATTCCTGCAGCTCCTTCACAATAAAAGCATTCATTCCTGAAGCTCCTTCATAATAGAAGCCTCCTTTCCTGCAGCTCCTTCACAATAAAAGCATCTATTCCTGCAGCTGCTTCACAATAAAAGCAGCCATTCCTGCAGCTCCTTCACAATAAAAGCATCTATTCCTGCAGCTCCTTCACAATAAAAGCCTCCATTCCTGCAGCTCCTTCACAATAAAAGCCTCCTTTCCTGCAGCTGCTTCACAATAAAAGCCTCCATTTCTGCAGCTCCTTCACAATAAAAGCTTCCTTTCATGCAGCTCCTTCACAATAAAAGCCTCCTTTCCTGCAGCTCCTTCACAATAAAAGCCTCCATTCCTGCAGCTCCTTCACAATAAAAGCCTCCTTTCCTGCAGCTGCTTCACAATAAAAGCCTCCTTTCCTGCTGCTCCTTCACAATAAAAGCCTCCAGTCCTGCAGCTCCTTCACAATAAAAGCCTCCTTTCCTGCAGCTCCTTCACAATAAAAGCCTCTATTCCTGCAACTCCTTCACAATAAAAGCCTCCATTCCTGTAGCTCCTTCACAGAAAAAAACCTCCTTTCCTCCAGCTCCTTCACAATAAAAGCATCCATTCCTGCAGCTCCTTCACAATAAAAGACTCCATTCCTGTAGCTCCTTCACAATAAAAGCATCCATTCCTGCTGCTCCTTCACAATAAAAGCCATCATTCCTGCAGCTCCTTCACAATAAAAGCCTCCATTCCTGCAGCTGTTTCACAATAAAAGCCTCCTTTCCTGCAGCTCCTTCACAATAAAAGCATCCATTCCTGCAGCTCCTTCACAATAAAAGCCTCCATTCCTGTAGCTCCTTCACAGAAAAAAAACTCCTTTCCTCCAGCTCCTTCACAATAAAAGCAGCCATTCCTGCAGCTCCTTCACAATAAAAGCATCTATTCCTGCAGCTCCTTCACAATAAAAGCCTCCTTTCCAGCAGCTGCTTCACAATAAAAGCCTCCATTTCTGCAGCTCCTTCACAATAAAAGCTTCCTTTCCTGCAGCTCCTTCACAATAAAAGCCTCCTTTCCTGCAGCTCCTTCACAATATAAGCCTCCATTCCTGCAGCTCCTTCACAATAAAAGCCTCCATTCCTGCAGTTCCTTCACAATAAAAGCCTCCTTTACTGCAGCTCCTTTACAATGAAAGCCTCCTTTCCTGCAGCTCCTTCACAATAAAAGCCTCCTTTCCTGCAGCTCCTTCACAATAAAAGCATCCATTCCTGCAGCTCCTTCACAATAAAAGCATCTATTCCTGCAGCTGCTTCACAATAAAAGCCTCCATTCCTGCTGCTCCTTCACAATTAAAGCCTTCATTCCTGCAGCTCCTTCACAATGAAAGCCTCCTTTCCTGCAGCTCCTTCACAATAAAAGCCTCCATTCCTGCAGTTCCTTCACAATAAATGCCTCCATTCCTGCAGCTCCTTCACAATAAAAGCCTCCATTCCTGCAGCTCCTTCACAATAAAAGCCTCCATTCCTGCAGCTCCTTCACAATAAAAGCCTCCTTTCCTGCTACTCCTTCACAATAAAAGCATTCATTCCTGCAGCTCCTTCATAATAAAAGCCTCCATTCCTGCAGTTCCTTCACAATGAAAGCCTCCTTTCCTGCAGCTCCTTCACAATAAAAGCCTCCATTCCTGCAGTTCCTTCACAATAAATGCCTCCATTCCTGCAGCTCCTTCACAATAAAAGCCTCCATTCCTGCAGCTCCTTCACAATAAAAGCCTCCATTCCTGCAGCTCCTTCACAATAAAAGCCTCCTTTCCTGCTACTCCTTCACAATAAAAGCATTCATTCCTGCAGCTCCTTCATAATAAAAGCCTCCATTCCTGCAGCTGCTTCACAATAAAAGCCTTCATTCCTGCAGCTCCTTCACAATAAAAGCATTCATTCCTGAAGCTCCTTCATAATAAAAGCCTCCTTTCCTGCAGCTGCTTCACAATAAAAGCAGCCATTCCTGCAGCTCCTTCACAATAAAAGCATCTATTCCTGCAGCTGCTTCACAATAAAAGCAGCCATTCCTGCAGCTCCTTCACAATAAAAGCATCTATTCCTGCAGCTCCTTCACAATAAAAGCCTCCATTCCTGCAGCTCCTTCACAATAAAAGCCTCCTTTCCTGCAGCTGCTTCACAATAAAAGCCTCCATTTCTGCAGCTCCTTCACAATACAAGCTTCCTTTCCTGCAGCTCCTTCACAATAAAAGCCTCCTTTCCTGCAGCTCCTTCACAATAAAAGCCTCCATTCCTGCAGCTCCTTCACAATAGAAGCATCCTTTCCTGCAGCTGCTTCACAATAAAAGCCTCCTTTCCTGCTGCTCCTTCACAATAAAAGCCTCCATTCCTGCAGCTCCTTCACAATAAAAGCCTACTCCTGCAGCTGCTTCACAATAAAAGCCTCCTTTCCTGCAGCTCCTTCACAATAAAAGCCTCCATTCCTGCAGCTTCTTCATAATAAAAGCCTCCTTTCCTGCAGCTCCTTCACAATAAAAGCCTCTATTCCTGCAACTCCTTCACAATAAAAGCCTCCAGTCCTGCAGCTCCTTCACAATAAAAGCCTCCTTTCCTGCAGCTCCTTCACAATAAAAGCCTCTATTCCTGCAACTCCTTCACAATAAAAGCCTCCATTCCTGCAGCTCCTTCACAATAAAAGCCTCCATTCCTGCAGCTGCTTCACAATAAAAGCCTCCATTCCTGCAGCTCCTTCACAATAAAAGCATCCATTCCTGCATCTCCTTCACAATAAAAGCCTCCTTTCCTGCAGCTCCTTCACAATAAAAGCCTCCATTCCTGCAACTCCTTCACAATAAAAGCCTCCATTCCTGCAGCTCCTTCACAATAAAAGCCTCCATTCCTGCAGCTGCTTCACAATAAAAGCCTCCATTCCTGCAGCTCCTTCACAATAAAAGCATTCATTCCTGCAGCTCCTTCATAATAAAAGCCTCCTTTCCTGCAGCTGCTTCACAATAAAAGCCTCCATTTCTGCAGCTCCTTCACAATACAAGCTTCCTTTCCTGCAGCTCCTTCACAATAAAAGCCTCCTTTCCTGCTGCAGCTCCTTCACAATAAAAGCCTCCATTCCTGCAGCTCCTTCACAATAAAAGCCTCCATTCCTGCAGCTGCTTCACAATAAAAGCCTCCATTCCTGCAGCTCCTTCACAATAAAAGCCTCCATTCCAGCAGCTCCTTCACAATAAAAGCCTCCTTTCCTGCAGCTCCTTCACAATAAATAAACGGCCTGAAACCACCTGAAGGTCTCACTGAGGGACAGTCTGAGCTGGACTTGTTCTGAGCCCTGATCTGTACAAGAAGAGTAAAGACTAGAAACTCTGTCAGGTCAGTTTAGAGTACAAACAGGGTCTTACTTTGAGTCTGAGGGTCCAGGTTCAGCACTGAAGTTCAGTGGTTCACCTTTAGACCGGTCACTCCTCAGAGACAGACGTCCAGAGACTTCAGACTCTGCTCTCTGTCTGATGAAGTCAGCTCTGCAACACACAACACAACATGTTCTTCTTCTTCTTCTTCTCACATGAATACATTCTGCAGTTTGACGGCTGCTGTTTCTAAAAAGGAGAACTCAAGTCAGTGTTAGTCCACTTAGATTATCATCATCATCATCATCATAATAATCTTTATTTATACAGCACTTTACTAAACAGCGTTACAAAGTGCTTTACAAACAGGAAAGAAACTAAAAGACAATAAAGAGAAAGGAGAGGAAGACAAGGACTACATTTGAAGAGAGAGAAAAACAGCTGGGAGTGAACAGCAACAAGAAGTCACAGAAAGGAAGAGAAAACAATTCAAAGATCAGAAATATAAAGAATAAAAAGATGAAATCATTCAATAAGAACATCCTGCCAGTGATGCTGCCTGAAGAAGAATAAAAACCTCTGGATTCAAACACGCTCAGGGGACGTCTCCACACAAACAGAGTTTATACAGACGACTCAGTTAGTACCAGTTATCTTACTTTGAGTCTGAGGGTCCAGGTTCAGCACTGAAGTCTGGAGAATAACCTTTGGACCGGTCACTCCTCAGAGACAGACGGCCAGAGACTTCAGACTCTGCACGGTCCTCCTGTTCCTCCACAAAAACACTCATCTAGTGACACACACACACACACACACACACACACACACACACACACACACACACACACACACACACACAGTATCAGAAGCTGGACTGGACTCATGAAGCCCTGCACCTGAAACACCTGAAGCCCTGAATGCATCCTCCATTTGAATCCAGCAGGGATCTTTAGAGAACCTTTGATGTGATCCAGACTCTATCAGGACCTGGGCAGCAGGAGACGGGATCAGGCAAACCCACGTCATTACAAGCTCTTTCAGAAAAAGGGAACCCATGGGTCACTGCGCCGGCTTTGTGGGTTCATCATCATCTTTATTTTCTAAGACCGGCCCCAAAGAGTGTGGGCCCACCTGCAGAACACCAGGCGGACCAGAGATCCAGTCCAGCCCTGTTTGTGATGAAACCAGAGGAGGTCTACCAAGAAGTGAAGAGATGCACATGATTCAGACTCCATGACTTCATCTCTGCCTGATACCAAGTCCTTCTACTCACAGGAAGAAGCTCATGCACAGGGCCTGGCGCCTGCAGTCCTGCTGCTTGTATTATTATTATTATTTCAATAAATACACTACAAATTTAATTTTAAAAATAAAGACAGAAGGGAGTTATCTTTCTTTATATTTATTTACAAATATTTAAAAATATATTTTAATTATAATTAAATTAAAAAAATAAAGAAGTAAGTTCTGTTCTTTTTTAATACTTCTATTTACAATCGATACATTTATTTCTCAACATTTAATTCAATAAAGAAAGATGAGTTATTTTTCATTAATACTCTTATTAATAATTATTTATTGAATATATTTGTCATCAAATCTTAATTTAAAAAGAAAGAAGTGTTATTGTTCTTTTATTTTTCTATTTAAATATATTACTCAAATATATTTATATCCTAAATCTAATTTAAAAATAAAGACAGAAGTGAGTTATTTTTCTTTTGTTTACCTTTATTTACAAATATTATTTAAATATATTTATAATCAATTTAATTTATAAAATAAATAATTTAGTTCTGTTCTTTTCTGATTAATGTATTTATCAAAATTAACTTTAAAATAGAAAGATGGGATTTTTTTACTTTCATAATTTTATCAACAAATATTTATTACATATATTTACAATCAAAATTTAATTTAAAAATAAAGACAGAAGTGAGTTATTTTTCTTTTATACTTTAACAATAATGTTTTACATATATATGTTATCAAATTTAATTAATCAATAAGAAGAAAGTTCTGTTCTGTTTAATACTTCTATTTACAATTGTTCTACTATTTATCAAAATGTAATTTAAAAATGAAACTTGTTCTTTATCGTTAAAACTTTATTAACAAATATGTATTTAGATGAGGAAAGAAGTGTTATTTTCTATTTGTTTAATATATTTGTATCTATTTGTAGTTATTTATCAACAATTTATTTCTATTTTTCTTTTGTAATTTATTTACATTTAATAAATATATTTGTATTCAAAACTTAATTCAACAAAGAAAGACGTGTTATTTACAAATATTAATCAAATATATTTATAATCTGAATTTAATTTATAAAATAAATAATTAAGTTCTATTATTTTTGTTATACTTCTTTGTTAAATGTATTTATCAAATTTAATTTAAAATAGAAAGATGTGATTTTTTTACTTTTATAGTTTTATAAACAAATATTTATTACACAAATTTATAATCTAAATTTAATTTAAAAGATAAAGAAAGAAGTGAGTTATTTTTCTATTATTCTTCTATTTACAAATATTTATTAAATATATTTATAATCTGAATTAAATAATAACAATAAAGAAGTTCTGTCCTTTTTTTATACTTCTATTGACAAATGTTAAATGCATTTATTAAAACTTTATTTAAATAAAAAATGTTATTTTCTTTTGGAAATTATTGCTAAAAATTTAATAAATATATTTCTAATCTTAATTTAATTTTTTTTTAAGAAGAGTTATTTTTCTATATTTTTATTTACAAACATTTATTAAATATATTCTTATCAAAATTAAATAATAAAATAAAGAAGTAAGTTCTGTTCTTTGTTCATACTCATATTTACAATTGGTTAATTTTTTTATTAAAACTTTATTTAAAAAAATATGTTATTTTCTTTTGTTATTTATAATCTAAATGTAATCTAAATTAAATTTTAAAATTAAAGAAAGAAGTGAGCTTTGTTCTTTTTGTATTCTTCTATTTACAATTGTTAAATGTATTTATAAAAATGTACAGAAATAAACGAGATAAAAACAACCATCAGACAAACTTCATACCTCTGTCATAAAAGACTTCTACACCAACAAGTTGTTCCATAGTTCTGTTAGCATCATGAAGCTTTAGTGGGCCTGCCTCTTTATATCCAGCCCACCAGGGGGCAGTATACAGCGCTCCACAGAGAGCCCTCCTAGATGTCAGATATTATTATTATATCACACGTTTACTCGGTGATGAAGACTCGCTGCCTTTAAGTATTGTAATGGTGCAAAAAGTCAAACTTCACAGGCTTCATGTTATCAACAACCTTTATTGGAACGTCAATGTACTGTGGGGGTCCAGAGACACAAATGGGGGGTCGTGGAATGTCTTCCAAATGTTTTGTTCTTTTTATAGCTGTCTAAAATATTACATTTTACCCATTCTAATAAAAATATTGACAAAAATAGAAACTAACCTTGAAATAAAACCTTGAAAATAGAGAATGTGATGAGTTTTCTGCCTTTCTTTTTGCCAGATGGCTTTATGACAGTCATCTGGCTTTTTCCTTTCACTGACAGTAGTTTAAATATGTCATGCATTTAGTTAAAGGTGACATATCCTGCAACATGTTCTTTTTAATGGTTCTCTCCCTGAAATCTGTGTCCCTGTCTACAAACCCCCTGAAAAGTCAAAGACTCCATTCTGCCCCTGTTCTGATTTCTCCACCTTTCTGTAAATGTGTGCTGAAACCAGCCGTTTCAGTTTTCAGTGTTTTTCATACGTCACAACGCCATCCGGTCTGTAACAGGAAGTCAGAGCTCGGAGCTTGTTCAGCCCATAGACTGTATAAAATACAACTCAACCCCTCCTCCGTTTTCATTCCCTGCACACATGTGTGCTAACAAGGAGCTTAGGAGGGAGGCATGCTAGTTGTAGGCTGTCTTAATAAACACAAAGGTCGCTTTGACTCCCCACGTCTGCAGATTTGAAGATCTAGTGGATGATTTTTATTTATCATGGAAAAGTGCTAGCGCTAGTTAGCATAGCCACATAGCTACATGTTGGTAGCTGTGTACCAAGACACACGTCGACATGCTGACAAATAAAACAACAAGAAACACTAAATCTGTGACCAATGGTTCAGAAAGGTCCTGCTGCAGGCGCCTCTCCGTCAGGATCAGATTCTGGATCAGATTCAGAGGGTTGAAGTAACGCGGGTCTGTGAGCAGCCGTGTATATTCAGCCAACATGTAAACATTAGATCAACGTGCTGGACAGCCGAGGACACACCCACTTCCTGAGGGGGCGTGGTCAGAGAGAAAACAGCCTGTTCTGAGCAGGGCTGCAAAAGAGGGGTTTACAGGCAGACCAGAATCTGATTTCAAAGTGTTTTTATGAGCAATAAACTTTAAAGACATGTTTTGGGGACCTCTTAGACCAATATATGTTGATGAAAAAGAGCAGAATATGTCACCTTTAAGGCTCAAACAAGAAGAAGAAAAAGGAGTGATCAGTGTGATGACGCGGAGGTACGGACGCCCTTAGAGGACATTCATGTATGCAATTTAATCTGAGCCGGCTGCAAGTCCGAATCAAAGACATGCAGAGATATATCATGCAAAGAGTTTTACATGCACACAAAAACTAAACACACCAAAAGTAAACAAACAGCGTCTCCTTTATCTGACATTAGACTCAAACATTTCACCTGCACCATCCGGGGTCAGATATCTCACCATCAGCTGATCTAAAGTAGGCCTGCAGGTAACGGCTGTTTTGATAGTCGAACACTCAGCGGCTCTTATTCAGCCATCAGCTTTTAAATTCAGCTGGAGATATCTTTAGGACCAGATCCAACAGAACAGTCAGACTACAGACTACATAGCTTTACATTGGTTACTACATACTGTGTTTGAATTTAGTCTGTAGTCTGTCTGTTCTGTTGGATCTGTGTTGCAGTACGCTGGGTCAGACATCACTGGATTTCCGGTTTCGGAAAGCGGAAGTAAACAACGACCAAGCTGATAGAGAAACTGCTTCTTTAGCATCACTTGTGATTTAAAAAGTGAGGAAGCAGGGGCGCTGCTGGCCTAGCGGTCCAAGTGCACCACGTACAGAGGCTACAGTCCTCGTCGCAGGTGTCACCGGTTTGATTCCCGGCCGGTCGAACATTTCCTGCATGTCTTCCCCCGCTCTCTACTCCCCACATTTCCTGTCTCTCTTCAGCTGTCCTATATAATAAAGGCAAAAAGGCCAAAAAATATAACTTTAAAAAAAGTCAGGAAGTGGTTTATATGGAATTCAATAACTTCCACAGCATCCAAAAATGGATTTCCTCCGTCAAGAAAGAAGGAAAAAGAAAAAGCTGAACGAGCGCTGTGCATTGTGGGAAACAGGACGTGAGGCAGACTGGTCTGATGCAGACTGTGAAATGTTCCTGAATCAGCAGACATCCTGGGAGTTTATCATACTGCAGATTTCACTCTTGTTCACTTACTACAGACTGAATTTAGACCACATCAGTACGTACTGCTAGGATAGGAGGAGGTTTCAGAAACAGCCACAGTATGCGTCAGACCAGTCTGCCTCACGTCCTGTTTCCCACAATGCACAGCGCTCGTTCAGCTTTTTCTTTCCTCTTCTTTCTTGATGGGAGGAACTCTGTTTCTGGGTGCTGTGAAGGTTCTTAATTTCCATATAAACCACTTCCTAACTTTTCAAATCACAAGTGAATTCTAAAGAAGTAGTTTCTCTATCAGCTTCAACGTTGTTTACTTCCGCTTTCCGAAACAGGAAATCCAGTGACGTCTGACCCAGCGTACTGCAACACAGATCCAACAGAACAGACAGACTACAGACTAAATTCAAACACAGTATGTAGCAGGCAATACCTGCTGCCTACTACATTAGTAGGTAGTAGGTAGCAGGCCGTTTCGAATACAGCCTCTGTCTCTCTCATGTCGAGTCTCGGCTCAGAGGATCAGTGCAGACTTCCTGCTGAGGGGTCACGACCCCACTTCACCCATCTGATCTGAGTTTAACCCCTCACACCTCGAACACTCCTGCAGATCCTCAAAGTGCTCCCATCCTGAAACACAAACACGCCACAAACTCCAAAGAACTCTGACTCTACCACAATACCAGGGCTGAAATCTGTTCATCATAACAATAATACCATTAAAATCAGTGATACAGAGGATTCATACATCAGCACATGTTTCCTCAAAGGAGGCACCAACCAATCAGAGCTGTGTCCAGATTTCTAAACAGATTCTGAAACATGTTGCTGATTTAAAAATGTTTTTTAAAATGATATAAAAGTTCAGATGTGATGAAAGGGAGGCATTTCTTAAATCAGATGGAGGGGTCACTCTGTCGTTCATTAAAAAAATAGTGAAAGGAAGGAACATTTTCAGGCTGCACACTAACAACACAAACATCATGTCACAGATAAAGTCCTCCTGAGCAGCATGCAGCCTTCACACCACTGACTCTCTCCATCTGAAACAGAAGCCAACACCGTCCTCCTCATGAGAGCTTCCACATTACTTTAACACATTAGATGAAAGATGTCAGCACAGGGAACTCTTCTGTTTTCACTCAGAGGAAAGACTTCTGCAGATCAGACCTTCATCTGAAGCTGAAGAGCTCCATCTAGTGGACGATGAGGCGCATCACAGCCGTCACATTAACCAGGAGGATCAAACATCAGCTGATCAACAGGATTTAAAGCTCAGTGTGAGAGTGAGTTCAGAGAAGAAGCAGCTTTGAAGAGAGAGGAATGAAAGGTGGTGAGTACCTGAGAGCTTCAGTGATGTCTGGGAGTGATGGAGGGCTTCAGCTCCGGTTCTTCCTCCTGGAAACATGACAGTATTTCACTCAATCATCCATGGTGTGTGTGTGTGTGTGTGTGCTCAGTGTCTGTGGAGCTGCACACCTGTCTGCAGGTTAATCAGCTGGACTGGACTCACCTGCACTGCAAAAAGCCAGCCTTCAAAAACAAGAACAAATATACAAAAATTGGCTTCCAGCATTCTCTCAGTGTGAAGGCTCAAAGTCAGGAGGATATAACTGCAGTACCACGCAGCGCCACACGGTGGAGCCACCTCTCTGCTCAGTCTGTCTGATGGAGGAGTTTCTACCTTTACCTCCATGCTGTGACGTCAGGACTGAGAGGAGGTTAATGGAAACTTTGGCTGAGTTCCCCCCTCAAAACAAAAGTGCAGTGCATTGTGGGAAACAGGAAGTGAGGGAGACTTTTTTTTTTTTTCAAAACTTTATTGTAAATGTAAATAACAAACAATGGGTACATTCAGATGGAGCACTCCTTGTTACAAAAATATCTGAAACAAACTGTACACATTGATAGCAGAATTTAACCTCCTCTAAACCCCTTGTATTTAATCAGAATGCTTTTAATATTCCTTCTGACCCTACTTTTTATTGTTTTCTTTATTTCATGCTCCTGTCATTCTTTCTTTCATATGTATATCTGTTATATGGCTGGTGTGAAAATGTGATATACACCACAGTAATATGTTTTCAGTTTCAAAGGAGGTGTAATCTCTTGATAATGTAAGTTCAGTATGTGTGGTCTGAGTTTGTCATTGTTCCTGTTCATGTCTGATTGTTTAAATAAAAAAATAAAAGAACATTCAGATGGAGCATCATACATAAACAATCATTAAAGATACAGAAACAACACAGCTTCAGTTGGTAATTTAAGGTAAATGAGAAAATTATATATATATGTATATATGTGTGTAGAAAATTAATAATAACATAAGTTAAAGCTGGGATTGGTCGTCAGATTTAGATCCACTTTTTGTTCTCCTGGTTAAAATGATCTTTATGTCCTGATGGTGATCAATACATAATGTGTTCTTAAAAAAAGCTGCTATCTACAGCCGGAGTAAACCTGGAGAAACACCAACCAATCACCGTCATTAGGGTCCAATTTATTAAACCAATCAGATCCCGTCCTGCCGTTCTGCCCGCCTCCTGCAAAGCGTACATGTCCCCGGCGTTCACTCCCCGTCTCCTGCCTCTGCTTCCCCTGACTCTACTTCCTGCCCCTCTCGCTCCACCTCGGGCCTGTCCCCTCTGACCTGATGAGGGTCTTTGCTCAGGACTGTAGTCCGGATCAGAGTCTAAAAAGCTCTCAACACGGGGGCTCTGACAAGCAGAAGAATGAATGACATTTAGTAAGTCCTACAGAAATGTAGATGTACTGTAGCGTCCGTCCGGACGCTGTAGGGATGACGAGCCGATTGGTGAACACGTTGATCTTTAATAACCGGTCACTGTCGGCCGTTACCACGCCAACCAACAAAACAACAATCAATGTTTGAATGAATGAAGAACTTCTCCTCTTGTCTCTCCTCTCTCCCGCTCACACACTCTACACCTCTCCTGATGCCTTCACTGACCGTCAACACTGTAGGAATTAAGAACATCTACACTGAACATGTTTAACAAACAGTAGAGCTGTTACAGTGTTATATATGTGTTATAACTTTTCTCCTGATATCGTGTCACCATGACAACTGGATAATGCTAGCATGACAGTTGTGAGTGCTAACAGCAGCCATGTTTGTTTGTGTTTTTAACTTTCACTATGAGAATGTTTTGGTGAGGACCGGTTTTGAATCAGTCACCATCATATGGTCATGAATCAGCGGCGCTCGTACATGTGAGCGGGGGGGTCGTTTTAGAGGGGAGGGGTTAGACGGAGTCCTGAAGACATGCTACATTCAAATTCATGCTGGTTTTCCGAGACTACCAACCCCAGTTTTCAGTAAGGAAAGGGAATAATTATTACAACTCAGTGAGGAGTTCTTTTATGGAATGGTATATCTTTAGTGCTCTTGGTCCTTTCATTACTTTCAATGATTTTAGGAACATTTTGAATTCATTTAGAAAAACAACAAATTTGGGGGGAGATTTCATCGTCCTGTTTTTATGAACAAAGAATTTTGAGAGGCTTAGAATTATGTAAATTCTAAATAAGAAGAATCCAAAGAAAAGACTAGTAGGTGCTGTGTATAATATTCTTATCAGGGTCGAAAGCAACGAAGAACTCTTACAAAAGATATAGAATAAATGGAATGAGGATCTTCATATTGTAGATGCAAAAACTAAATGGAAGGATTGTTTAAAACTAACATATAACATAAGCACTGATGAAAATCTGCACCTAATCCAGTATAAGCTAATGACAAGAATGTACTATAGTAGAGAGAAAATCCATAAATCTGACCCCAGCTGCTCAGAGAGAGGTTTAAAATGCAACTCCCACAGCGACTCCCTCACCTTTTGGTATTGTGCCAAAATTAGGACACCTTGGGATAATATTGAAACATGGATCTCTAAAATATGTGATTATAAAGTTCTCAGCAGTGATTTGACTTTTCCAAAACTGTGGCCAAATAAGACACCCGTCTGGATGTCACATTCTGTTTTCATCATTCGTTTTTAAGAAACTGATTCAGACACAAACAGGATCTATGAAATGAAATATCATTTCTTTGTTGTGTTTTTATTTATTTATTTGTTTTGAATTAAGATGACTAATTATTTATTATGAATTATAATACCTTTACTGTCAGACTTTAATTCATGAAGAGAACCAAGAGAACCAACAGGAACATCAACAGGAGAAAGAACTGAGCATGAATATTTACCTTCTATCTCTGATATTAGAGATTATGACACTATTACTTTATACAGTGAATCTGAGCAGATAGAGAACTCTGCAGCGTCCAATCAGGGACTGAGATTCCATAAGGGGGCGTGTCTGTGAAGGCTCCTGTTTCCTCTCTCATCGCTCGTCCGATTCGTCTCCTCCGTCCTCTCTCCTCGGTCCTCCTGGATCATCAGGACTCAGCTGATCCTCCGTCAACACATCCACCTTTCAGAGATCAATACCTCCAACTGATGAGAGAAGAAGACGGACAACAGAAGTCATAAATCAGTGTTTACAGAGAGTCCCTTCATCAGCTGTCAGGCAGTGATGCAGCAGAGACCACGATCCTGTTCCAACCAGACCCTAACCCACAAACAGGACCAAGTGCACCGAGGAAGAGAGCTGCTGAGAGACCCTGAACACATCACAAGAGCAGAGAGACGTTCACTGCTCACAGTGACCATGGATTCTAGTTTCTCAGAGACTCTGGAGGCCTGACCCCCCAGACCTCCATCAGGATGAGCTGATGGACTCTGGAGGCCTGACCCCCCAGACCTCCATCAGGATGAGCTGATGGACTCTGGAGGCCTGACACCCCAGACCTCCATCAGGATGAGCTGATGGACTCTGGAAGCCTGACGCCCCAGACCTCCATCAGGATGAGCTGATGGACTCTGGAGGCCTGACCCCCCAGACCTCCATCAGATTGAGCTGATGGACTCTGGAGGCCTGACCCCCCAGACCTCCATCAGGATGAGCTGATGGACTCTGGAGGCCAGAGCTGGAGGCCCCTGAGGGTCTGAGTAGGAGCTGAAATAATCATCATGGTCTGAGAAGAACGCATCAAAACGTAAACAGGTCTCAGACTTGAGTCCACAACAGGAGCTAGTTCTTGTCCTCTCATGTGGAAGGATCCATGAAGCTAACCGGTGCTGGACTAAAGGTCAGTCTCACTGCGTACGATGAGAGGAACATATAATGTGACATGAAGAACCAGATCAGCCGGATCACGAGCCACCACACTGTCCACCAGGAACCATGAGGACTGTGACCAACAGACGGGGAGTCCTGTTCACTGTGGGCCTCGGCCAGGAGGACAGAGCTGAACAGGGATCCTCAGGATCAGTGAGACCACATGTTCATACAAACACCAGCTGTGGTTTCTGGTCTTCAGCAGAGACCTGAACACAGAGCACATGGTTCACCTGCTATCTTTAACACCTATGCTGTGTGCAGCACGGCCTCTCAGCAGAACAGACCGGACCTGCTGTGATGAACTCACTGAAGACCTGCTCTCAGTTCAGGGCCCACTTTAAGAGTACAAAGGCAGGAAGGGTCCTGGTCCCACCACCTCTCTGAGCCCTCCAGCTGAGCTTCAGGAAGGGCTTCAGGTGTGTGAATGATCTCTATCAATCATTTCATCCCTTTGGAAAAACCACCCAGCAGGACTCCACGTTCACACGTCTGGGATTCTCTTCAGGTCCAGAAGCTGTTTGTGCTCTTCACACCTTCAGGAACACAGAGTCCCAGAGTCCCTGATGAAGACTCCCCTCTCCATCAGCTGCATTAAACACTCTTTATTACACTGACAGGAACACACAGACTCCACCTCAGCAGGAGCAGACTGGCACATGGTCCCAGGATGAGACCTGCTCCCCATGGAGCTGCCCGAGTCTGCTGCCGGTCTGGTCGGCCATCTTTGAAACCCTCTCTGTTTGCAGTGAGGAGATCCGTCTACACCCAGTCCTTACTTGGAGTAGTGCCCGGAGTGTTTGCACTGACACACACAGAGTGACGCCTGAGCCTCTTTGTCATGATCAGCACCACGTCTAGTCTCTGATAACTGCTGATCCACCAAACCACCATGGCACAGTGAATGGACTGAGACTGTGAGGGTCCATCTGAAGCTGGACCAGCTCTGATCCTCCACCAGGGACTCAGTACAGGGGTCTTTAAAGGTTGGAACCCTTCCTCTCTACCTCTGAACCAAAGGTCCAAACAGTCTGAGTGTTGGAGGAGGAGCAGTCTCTGAACATGGTGGACTGCTGTCAGCTGTGATCCAGTTTCACTTCCTGCACACATGAACACAACAACAGCTGTCTTCACATGAAAACAAACACAACAAACTTCTGGCTGATCTGATTGGCTGTCTGTCCTCTCTCTGTGTTTTCATCCTGAAGCCTGTCACTGTTCTCCTCTCACGGCCTCACTGAGGAAAGCAGACACTGGGAGGGTCGGAGGATCAGCAGACCATACTGGATCTCTGCGGTGATACCAACTGTGTTTATTAAAATCCAGATAAAACCAACATGGACTGAGTGGAACGATGTACTGACCTCAGAGTCTCCAGTCTGCAGTCAGGACGCTCCACAAGATCAGAAAGCGTCTTCACTCCTGAATCCTGCAGGTTGTTGTTACTCAGGTTCAGCTCTCTCAGATGGGAGGGGTTGGACTTCAGAGCAGAGGCCAGAGAAGCACAGCTGATCTCTGACAAACTGCAGTGCCACAATCTGAATAAAGAATAAATGATAAACCTTTAGAACACAATGAACCTGTTTGACATTATTTCATGTTTAAAATCTGTTCAGAGCTGAAGAAGGTTAAGAATGTAGACGTTTAGAAAATGGAAACTCCAAACACCCGAACTCAGCAGGATGCACGTTCAAATATGTGAACTTCACAAAGTGAAAAAGAGCTCTCATTAATAATGAAGACAATATGCTGCTACTTCAATAAAGATTTACTGACTTCAAGTTAAAGAATGCTGCTTCTAGCACATCCAAGATGGCGCCACGGACGGTCGCCCTGGTACTGCGCTCTCTCGTACTTGTTGCGTTTTTCTCTTTTTTTGTATCTTTATGCTCCGCTTCTCTGGTTTCTTTTACCAGAGAAGAACTTGTTAACATTGGACAGTCCTCTGCCGAACTTTTTACACCGGTTTTCATTGAACCTTTAAGTTACACAGAGATTCTTGCTGGTGGAGCCGCAGCTCTCTATGGTCTTTGCCGGAGACGCCGGCGCCGGGGCAAGCGAGCAGGCGTGCTCGTCAGACTGAGACAGCGGGGGTTACGCAGTGCGCTCCCGTCCATTCACCTGGCGAATGTCCGCTCCCTGGCAAACAAGATGGATGAACTGCTGCTCCTCAACTCAAGAAACACGGACTTTTGCAGATCCGCCGCCCTGTGTTTCACTGAAACCTGGCTCAGTGAACACATCCCAGACAGCTCGCTGCACTTACCGGACTTTCAGCTCCACAGAGCGGACCGCGTAAAGGAACTCTCTGGGAAGGCGAGAGGAGGCGGAATCTGTTTCTACATAAACGAAGGTTGGTGTACAGATACCACAGTGTTGAAGAAGTCATGCAGTCCAAATCTGGAGACTCTTTTCATAAACTGCAAACCCTTCTATTCGCCGCGGGAGTTCTCCTCCTTTATTCTGGTCGGCGTCTACATCCCACCTCAGGCCTGTGTAACGGAGGCGTTACAGCACCTGGCTGACCAGATTACAGACGTGGAGAAAAAACATCCTGACTCTCTGCTCATCATTCTCGGGGATTTTAACAGAGCAAATTTAACCCACGAACTACCTAAATACAGACAGCATATTAAGTGTCCCACCAGGGAGTCTAACACTCTGGACCACTGCTACACAGTAATAAAGGACTCATATCGCTCTGTCCCCCGTGCAGCTTTAGGACTATCTGATCACTGTCTGATTCATCTCATCCCGACCTACAGGCAGAAGTTAAAAACGGCTAAGCCTGTAGTTAGGACTGTGAAGAAGTGGACGGAGGAGTCAAAGCAGGAGTTACAAGCCTGCTTTGATTGCACTGATTGGAGTGTTTTTGAAGCTGCATCAGGAAACCTCAATGAACTCACTGACACTGTGACTTCATACATCAACTTCTGTGAGGACATGTGTGTGCAGACCAGGACCTTCCGCACATACAACAACAACAAGCCCTGGTTCACACCTCAACTGAGGAAGCTGCGTCAGGCCAAAGAAGAGGCCTACAGGAGTGGGGACCGGGACCTGTTCAAGCAGGCCAGAAACAAACTGACGAGAGGGATCAAGGTAGCTAAGAGGAGCTACACTGAGAAGTTAAAACAGAGCTTCTCTGCCAACGACCCCTCAGAAGTTTGGAGAGGCCTGCGTGAAGTTACAAGCTACAGGAGACCCTCCCCCCACCCTGAAGGTAACAAAAGACTAGCTGACGACCTGAACAGCTTCTACTGCAGGTTTTCACACCCCACACCCGAACACTCTGATTTACCTGGCCCCCCCACAAGCCCCTCCCCACCCCCCTCTGACCCCCCACCTGCGCTGACGATCTGTGAAGATGAGGTAATCCAGCTCTTCCAGAGACAAAAGACCAAGAAGGCTCCAGGACCAGACGGCGTGTCCCCCTCCTGCCTGAGAGTCTGTGCTGAGCAGCTGGCCCCCATCTTCACAAAGATCTTCAACACATCGCTGGAGCTGTGTGAAGTGCCCTCATGCTTCAAAAGCTCCACCATCATCCCAGTCCCAAAGAAACCCACCATCACAGGACTCAATGACTACAGGCCCGTCGCCCTGACGTCTGTGGTCATGAAGTCCTTCGAGAGACTAGTGTTGAGCCACCTGAAAGACATCACAGGCCCCCTGCTGGACCCCCTGCAGTTTGCCTATCGGGCAAACAGGTCGGTGGAGGATGCAGTCAATATGGGTCTGAACTACATCCTGCATCACCTGGACTCCCCCAGGACCTACGCTAGGATCCTGTTTGTGGACTTCAGCTCTGCGTTCAATACCATCATACCAGACATCCTGCACCAGAAACTCACCCAGCTCACAGTGCCGGCCTCCATCTGTCAGTGGATCACCAACTTCCTGACGGACAGGAGACAGCAGGTGAGGCTGGGGAGCATCAAATCCAGCACCCGGACCATCAGCACTGGCGCCCCCCAGGGATGTGTTCTCTCCCCACTGCTCTTCTCCCTCTACACCAATGACTGCACCTCAGGAGACCCCTCGGTGAAACTCCTGAAGTTTGCAGATGACACCACCGTCATCGGTCTCATCCAGGACGGAGACGAGTCTGCTTACAGACAGGAGGTGGAACAGCTGGCTCTCTGGTGTAGTCAGAACCATCTGGAGCTGAACCCGCTCAAGACGGTAGAGATGACAGTGGACTTCAGGAGAAGCCCCCCCCCACTCCCCCCCCTCACCATCCTGAACAGCACTGTGTCTACTGTGGACTCTTTCAGGTTCCTGGGATCCACTATTTCCCGGGACCTGAGGTGGACCTCCCACATAGACACAATCAGAAAAAAGGCCCAGCAGAGGATGTACTTCCTGCGTCAGCTCAGGAAGTTCAACCTGCCCCAGGAGCTGCTGATCATGTTCTACACCTCCATCATCCAGTCTGTTCTGTGTACCTCCATCACTGTCTGGTTTGGCTCTGCAACCAAACTAGACAAACACAGACTGCAGCGGACTATAAGGACTGCAGAGAAAATCATCGGTGTCGACCTGCCCCCCATCCAGGACTTGTACCGGTCCCGGGCCAGGAAACGGGCAGGGAGCATTACCGCTGACCCCTCACACCCTGGACACAAATTCTTCAAACTCCTCCCCTCCGGCAGGCGCTACAGATCACTGTGCGCCAAAACAACCCGCCATAAGAACAGTTTCTTCCCCCAGGCTGTCACTCTGATGAACACTAAACCATCACAGTGTCATACCTGTCAGATAAATACTCTCTGTAAATATACATGTAGATATACAATGCAACAATTCTCAAGCAGAATTCCATATTTCTATTTTTTGTATTATTTAACTTCTATTTTATAATGTAAAACTACCTCTGCAACTCACCACTGCACTTTATCATATTATTTTAGCCTGTACATATTAGTCAAGCTATTTGTTGTTTCTTGTATTTATAGCTAAGGTTATTGTTATTATATTTTCATTTTATTTTTTATTGTAGTTCTTATTCTTATTCTTTATTCTTATGCCTTGTACAAAGAGAGCACAGTTTACCAAAGTCAAATTCCTTGTGTGTTCAAGCATACTTGGCGAATAAAGCTGATTCTGATTCTGATTCTGATTCTGATTCATGGTAAGTCCAATAACCAGGCCTAGCTGTGGTTTTTACTGTCTGTGCTCAATCCCACTTTGCCCTCAAATAGAACGCTACAAGCGTCAAACAGGAATGAACAAACACAAAACTGCGTCCTCTGAGGCTAATTAGCAGGCTAACTTTGAACTTAGTAAAGAAACAGAACAATAAGACGACTGACGGTTCAATGGACGCACAAATCACCTGAGATGGAGTTAACACTAACAAGCAGCAACACTCTGCAAAGAACTGGGAACTAATGGATAAATTCTCTGTACTCCATGCAGCAGGCCAGCTGGTGTGAGAGCTGTGTCTGGGCAGCTCCTGGCCACCGATTGGCTAATCCCTCTCCACTGTCTTAAAGCAACAGGCAGCCTTTTTAACAGACTTTCTTTCTGCTGCTTTATTTGCAGCTTTTCCCACAAATCCAGCCTGAAAACTCGTTAGCTGCATGCTACATAAAGGAGCTAACAATGTTCAAAACTTGTCCACAAACACAACTCCATGCTTGAAGCTTGTGTCTTCCTCCCTGCTCCTGTGCTGTGAAGGAGGCAGGTGAGAACCGCTTCACTGACATGGGATTTCAAAATAAAAGCCCCATTGATTCAAAACAAAACGACTTATAATGCATGTGAAATAAAACACAAATGCAACTTAAATACCAAACTTCAACAAATTCTCGATTTGAAATACAAAAATATAAATATTATCATTTCAACAATTACAACAGAGGTAAAAGATGGTGTCTGACCTCAGAGTCTCCAGTCTGCAGTGAGGACTCTCCAGAAAACCACACAGCGTCTTCACTCCTGAATCCTGCAGCTGGTTGTCTCTCAGGTCCAGCTCTCTCAGATGGGAGGGGTTGGACTTCAGAGCAGAGGCCAGAGAAGCACAGCTGATCTCTGACAATCTGCACCAACTCAATCTGAATAAAGAATAAATGATAAACCTTTAGAACACAATGAACCTGTTTGACATTATTTCATGTTTAAAATCTGTTCAGAGCTGAAGAAGGTTAAGAATGTAGACGTTTAGAAAATGGAAACTCCAAACACCTGAACTCAGCAGGATGCACGTTCAAATATGTGAACTTCACAAAGTGAAAAAGAGCTCTCATTAATAATGAAGACAATATGCTGCTACTTCAATAAAGATTTACTGACTTCAAGTTAAAGAATGCTGCTTCATGGTAAGTCCAATAACCAGGCCTAGCTGTGGTTTTTACTGTCTGTGCTCAATCCCACTTTGCCCTCAAATAGAACGCTACAAGCGTCAAACAGGAATGAACAAACACAAAACTGCGTCCTCTGAGGCTAATTAGCAGGCTAACTTTGAACTTAGTAAAGAAACAGAACAATAAGACGACTGACGGTTCAATGGACGCACAAATCACCTGAGATGGAGTTAACACTAACAAGCAGCAACACTCTGCAAACAACTGGGAACTAATGTATAAATTCTCTGTACTCCATGCAGCAGGCCAGCTGGTGTGAGAGCTGTGTCTGGGCAGCTCCTGGCCACCGATTGGCTAATCCCTCTCCACTGTCTTAAAGCAACAGGCAGCCTTTTAAACAGACTTTCTGTCTGCTGCTTTATTTGCAGCTTTTCCCACAAATCCAGCCTGAAAACTCGTTAGCTGCATGCTACATAAAGGAGCTAACAATGTTCAAAACTTGTCCACAAACACAACTCCATGCTTGAAGCTTGTGTCTTCCTCCCTGCTCCTGTGCTGTGAAGGAGGCAGGTGAGAACCGCTTCACTGACATGGGATTTCAAAATAAAAGCCCTATTGATTCAAAACAAAACGACTTATAATGCATGTGAAATAAAACACAAATGCAACTTAAATACCAAACTTCAACAAATTCTCGATTTGAAATACAAAAATATAAATATTATCATTTCAACAATTACAACAGAGGTAAAAGATGGTGTCTGACCTCAGAGTCTCCAGTCTGCAGTGAGGACTCTCCAGAAAACCACACAGCGTCTTCACTCCTGAATCCTGCAGCTTGTTGTAGTTCAGGTCCAGCTCTCTCAGATGGGAGGGGTTGGACTTCAGAGCAGAGGCCAGAGAAACACAGCTGATCTCTGACAAACTGCAGCCCCACAATCTGAATAAAGAATAAATGATAAACCTTTAGAACACAATGAATCTGTTTGACATTATTTCATGTTTAAAATCTGTTCAGAGCTGAAGAAGGTTAAGAATGTAGACGTTTAGAAAATGGAAACTCCAAACACCTGAACTCAGCAGGATGCACGTTGAAATATGTGAACTTCACAAAGTGTCAGCTCTTCATCTCTGCACGTGTTGAAGAGTCAACATCAAACCTGAGCTTCAAGTTAAAGTCTGCTGCTTTATGGTCTGTATGATGAGGACATTTAAAAGGTAACATCAAACATCTGTATGGTCTGATTCAAAACACCAGAAGGATTTCAAACTCTCACAGCAGCAGCTGTGATGTTCAGGAGCTGATATTTGAACCTGTGTTCCTTCTTTATTGTTCCTTTAAATCCTCATTAGAGCTCTTCTATCAGGAGGAACCTTTCACTGATAGATCTTTAATGTGGAAACTGGCAGCTCTCGTCTCATCTGACTCCACATGTCAGAGAGGAAACATCAGCCCATCACTCTGTGATCATTTCTCCTCATTTCAAGAACCACCACTGGCTCCATCTATACAGACTCATGTTGTTCAGACAAACTATTAAAGCCAGCAGAACATCATTTCATACTTTCACAAAGAGCTTCAAGTAAAACAGACTCATCTATATTGATGCGTTTATAGAAGAATAACAAAGGAAACATCTATTTCTGCATAAAAAGTGGAGCCATCAACTTTAAACACTTTCAGTTGAACTCTTCAGTCAGGAGCAATCAAAGCGTTTCATCAATATGTTGGAGATGGAATAAAATATGAGTCAGCTGTTTAAGAGGCTCAGAGTCAATGAAACAGGGCAGGACTTTCCTCTCATATCAAAGGGTTAAATGTGGAACTCAACATTTCTCTGCCAGTCACTGGACTCAACCAGAGAGGAAGAAAATAGACTTTAGCACAAAGACTCTCAGAGTGGATACGTAGAATATCAGCCTTATGTCTGCAGTTTAGAGTCCACAAAGCTTTCACATCAGATTCATCTCAGCACTGATGTTGTTCCCTCCAAGCACTGACACACAGAAGGGACTTTCTTTCTGCTGCTTTATTTGCAGCTTTTCCCACAAATCCAGCCTGAAAACTCGTTAGCTGCATGCTACATAAAGGAGCTAACAATGTTCAAAACTTGTCCACAAACACAACTCCATGCTTGAAGCTTGTGTCTTCCTCCCTGCTCCTGTGCTGTGAAGGAGGCAGGTGAGAACCGCTTCACTGACATGGGATTTCAAAATAAAAGCCCCATTGATTCAAAACAAAACGACTTATAATGCATGTGAAATAAAACACAAATGCAACTTAAATACCAAACTTCAACAAATTCTCGATTTGAAATACAAAAATATAAATATTATCATTTCAACAATTACAACAGAGGTAAAAGATGGTGTCTGACCTCAGAGTCTCCAGTCTGCAGTGAGGACTCTCCAGAAAACCACACAGCGTCTTCACTCCTGAATCCTGCAGCTTGTTGAAGGTCAGGTCCAGCTTTCTCAGATGGGAGGGGTTGGACTTCAGAGCAGAGGCCAGAGAAGCACAGCTGATGTATGACAAACTGCAGCTCCTCAATCTGAATAAAGAATAAATGATAAACCTTTAGAACACAATGAACCTGTTTGACATTATTTCATGTTTAAAATCTGTTCAGAGCTGAAGAAGGTTAAGAATGTAGACGTTTAGAAAATGGAAACTCCAAACACCTGAACTCAGCAGGATGCACGTTCAAATATGTGAACTTCACAAAGTGAAAAAGAGCTCTCATTAATAATGAAGACAATATGCTGCTACTTCAATAAAGATTTACTGACTTCAAGTTAAAGAATGCTGCTTCATGGTAAGTCCAATAACCAGGCCTAGCTGTGATTAACGTGTCCTTTAATTACTTCATGTGATCCACTTCAGACATGACAATCTACTTTACAGATGAGTTTATATGTGTGTGCGTGCGTGCGTGCGTGCGTGCGTGCGTGCGTGCGTGCGTGCGTGCGTGCGTGCGTGCGTGCGTGCGTTCGTGCGTGCGTTCGTGCGTGCGTTCGTGCGTGCGTTCGTGCGTGCGTGTGGTTTCTGGAAAAAAACAAACAGTACACACTTCAAAGTTACGTATTGTTTCTTTAAGACAATAATGAAAAACAATCCCTTACTCACTGGCTACCCATCATTTTTAAGATTCTGTTTCCATCAACAACCGAGCTCCTCAGTACCTCACTGAGCTTCTCCATACCAAAATACCTGTAGTCTCAGGTCCTCCTCTTCCACCCAACTCACCCTCCCACTTGCTCCCTTGACCACCATGGGGTCGAGAGCCTTCAGCCGCTCGGCCCCCGCCTCTGGAACTCTTTCCCCCAGGACGTGCAAGATTCCACCTCTCCCACCACCTTCAAATCCTGCCTGAAAACTCTCCTTTTCCACCAAGCCTACTCGCTTTAATTAATCTCTATGGGACTGGAATGTCTTCCCTTTCACTTTATTCATATTGCATTGTTTTTCTGTTGGTATGTTGGAAGGTGACCTTAAGCGTCCAGAAAGGAGCCTATAAATAAAATGTATTATTATTATTATTATTATTATTATTATTATTATTATTATTATTATTATCACTTAAGAGTGAAATGTTACTGTCTGTGCTCAATCCCACTTTGCCCTCAAATAGAACGCTACAAGCGTCAAACAGGAATGAACAAACACAAAACTGCGTCCTCTGAGGCTAATTAGCAGGCTAACTTTGAACTTAGTAAAGAAACAGAACAATAAGACGACTGACGGTTCAATGGACGCACAAATCACCTGAGATGGAGTTAACACTAACAAGCAGCAACACTCTGCAAACAACTGGGAACTAATGGATAAATTCTCTGTACTCCATGCAGCAGGCCAGCTGGTGTGAGAGCTGTGTCTGGGCAGCTCCTGGCCACCGATTGGCTAATCCCTCTCCACTGTCTTAAAGCAACAGGCAGCCTTTTTAACAGACTTTCTTTCTGCTGCTTTATTTGCAGCTTTTCCCACAAATCCAGCCTGAAAACTCATTAGCTGCATGCTACATAAAGGAGCTAACAATGTTCAAAACTTGTCCACAAACACAACTCCATGCTTGAAGCTTGTGTCTTCCTCCCTGCTCCTGTGCTGTGAAGGAGGCAGGTGAGAACCGCTTCACTGACATGGGATTTCAAAATAAAAGCCCCATTGATTCAAAACAAAACGACTTATAATGCATGTGAAATAAAACACAAATGCAACTTAAATACCAAACTTCAACAAATTCTCGATTTGAAATACAAAAATATAAATATTATCATTTCAACAATTACAACAGAGGTAAAAGATGGTGTCTGACCTCAGAGTCTCCAGTCTGCAGTGAGGACTCTCCAGAAAACCACACAGCGTCTTCACTCCTGAATCCTGCAGCTCGTTGTTGTTCAGGTCCAGCTCTCTCAGATGGGAGGGGTTGGACTTCAGAGCAGAGGCCAGAGAAGCACAGCTGATCTCTGACAAACTGCACCAACTCAATCTGAATAAAGAATAAATGATAAACCTTTAGAACACAATGAACCTGTTTGACATTATTTCATGTTTAAAATCTGTTCAGAGCTGAAGAAGGTTAAGAATGTAGACGTTTAGAAAATGGAAACTCCAAACACCTGAACTCAGCAGGATGCACGTTCAAATATGTGAACTTCACAAAGTGTCAGCTCTTCATCTCTGCACGTGTTGAAGAGTCAACATCAAACCTGAGCTTCAAGTTAAAGTCTGCTGCTTTATGGTCTGTATGATGAGGACATTTAAAAGGTAACATCAAACATCTGTATGGTCTGATTCAAAACACCAGAAGGATTTCAAACTCTCACAGCAGCAGCTGTGATGTTCAGGAGCTGATATTTGAACCTGTGTTCCTTCTTTATTGTTCCTTTAAATCCTCATTAGAGCTCTTCTATCAGGAGGAACCTTTCACTGATAGATCTTTAATGTGGAAACTGGCAGCTCTCGTCTCATCTGACTCCACATGTCAGAGAGGAAACATCAGCCCATCACTCTGTGATCATTTCTCCTCATTTCAAGAACCACCACTGGCTCCATCTATACAGACTCATGTTGTTCAGACAAACTATTAAAGCCAGCAGAACATCATTTCATACTTTCACAAAGAGCTTCAAGTAAAACAGACTCATCTATATTGATGCGTTTATAGAAGAATAACAAAGGAAACATCTATTTCTGCATAAAAAGTGGAGCCATCAACTTTAAACACTTTCAGTTGAACTCTTCAGTCAGGAGCAATCAAAGCGTTTCATCAATATGTTGGAGATGGAATAAAATATGAGTCAGCTGTTTAAGAGGCTCAGAGTCAATGAAACAGGGCAGGACTTTCCTCTCATATCAAAGGGTTAAATGTGGAACTCAACATTTCTCTGCCAGTCACTGGACTCAACCAGAGAGGAAGAAAATAGACTTTAGCACAAAGACTCTCAGAGTGGATACGTAGAATATCAGCCTTATGTCTGCAGTTTAGAGTCCACAAAGCTTTCACATCAGATTCATCTCAGCACTGATGTTGTTCCCTCCAAGCACTGACACACAGAAGGGACTTTCTTTCTGCTGCTTTATTTGCAGCTTTTCCCACAAATCCAGCCTGAAAACTCGTTAGCTGCATGCTACATAAAGGAGCTAACAATGTTCAAAACTTGTCCACAAACACAACTCCATGCTTGAAGCTTGTGTCTTCCTCCCTGCTCCTGTGCTGTGAAGGAGGCAGGTGAGAACCGCTTCACTGACATGGGATTTCAAAATAAAAGCCCCATTGATTCAAAACAAAACGACTTATAATGCATGTGAAATAAAACACAAATGCAACTTAAATACCAAACTTCAACAAATTCTCTATTTGAAATACAAAAATATAAATATTATCATTTCAACAATTACAACAGAGGTAAAAGATGGAGTCTGACCTCAGAGTCTCCAGTCTGCAGTGAGGACTCTCCAGAAAACCACACAGCGTCTTCACTCCTGAATCCTGCAGCTTGTTGTAGTTCAGGTCCAGCTTTCTCAGATGGGAGGGGTTGGACTTCAGAGCAGAGGCCAGAGAAGCAAAGCTGATCTCTGACAAACTGCAGCCGCTCAATCTGAATAAAGAATAAATGATAAACCTTTAGAACACAATGAACCTGTTTGACATTATTTCATGTTTAAAATCTGTTCAGAGCTGAAGAAGGTTAAGAATGTAGACGTTTAGAAAATGGAAACTCCAAACACCTGAACTCAGCAGGATGCACGTTCAAATATGTGAACTTCACAAAGTGAAAAAGAGCTCTCATTAATAATGAAGACAATATGCTGCTACTTCAATAAAGATTTACTGACTTCAAGTTAAAGAATGCTGCTTCATGGTAAGTCCAATAACCAGGCCTAGCTGTGGTTAACGTGTCCTTTAATTACTTCATGTGATCCACTTCAGACATGACAATCTACTTTACAGATGAGTTTATATGTGTGTGTGTGTGTGTGTGTGTGATTGCGTGTGTGTGATTGCGTGTGTGTGTGTGTGTGTGTGTGTGTGTGTGTGTGTGTGTGTGTGGTTTCTGGAAAAAAACAAACAGTACACACTTCAAAGTTACGTATTGTTTCTTTAAGATAATAATGAAAAACAATCCCTTACTCACTGGCTACCCATCATTTTTAAGATTCTGTTTCCATCAACAACCGAGCTCCTCAGTACCTCACTGAGCTTCTCCATACCAAAATACCTGTAGTCTCAGGTCCTCCTCTTCCACCCAACTCACCCTCCCACTTGCTCCCTTGACCACCATGGGGTCGAGAGCCTTCAGCCGCTCGGCCCCCGCCTCTGGAACTCTTTCCCCCAGGACGTGCAAGATTCCACCTCTCCCACCACCTTCAAATCCTGCCTGAAAACTCTCCTTTTCCACCAAGCCTACTCGCTTTAATTCATCTCTATGGGACTGGAATGTCTTCCCTTTCACTTTATTCATATTGCATTGTTTTTCTGTTGGTATGTTGGAAGGTGACCTTAAGCGTCCAGAAAGGAGCCTATAAATAAAATGTATTATTATTATTATTATTATTATTATTATTATTATCACTTAAGAGTGAAATGTTAGTGTCTGTGCTCAATCCCACTTTGCCCTCAAATAGAACGCTACAAGCGTCAAACAGGAATGAACAAACACAAAACTGCGTCCTCTGAGGCTAATTAGCAGGCTAACTTTGAACTTAGTAAAGAAACAGAACAATAAGACGACTGACGGTTCAATGGACGCACAAATCACCTGAGATGGAGTTAACACTAACAAGCAGCAACACTCTGCAAAGAACTGGGAACTAATGGATAAATTCTCTGTACTCCATGCAGCAGGCCAGCTGGTGTGAGAGCTGTGTCTGGGCAGCTCCTGGCCACCGATTGGCTAATCCCTCTCCACTGTCTTAAAGCAACAGGCAGCCTTTTTAACAGACTTTCTTTCTGTTGCTTTATTTGCAGCTTTTCCCACAAATCCAGCCTGAAAACTTGTTAGCTGCATGCTACATAAAGGAGCTAACAATGTTCAAAACTTGTCCACAAACACAACTCCATGCTTGAAGCTTGTGTCTTCCTCCCTGCTCCTGTGCTGTGAAGGAGGCAGGTGAGAACCGCTTCACTGACATGGGATTTCAAAATAAAAGCCCCATTGATTCAAAACAAAACGACTTATAATGCATGTGAAATAAAACACAAATGCAACTTAAATACCAAACTTCAACAAATTCTCGATTTGAAATACAAAAATATAAATATTATCATTTCAACAATTACAACAGAGGTAAAAGATGGTGTCTGACCTCAGAGTCTCCAGTCTGCAGTGAGGACTCTTCAGAAAACCACACAGCGTCTTCACTCCTGAATCCTGCAGGTTGTTGAAGCTCAGGTCCAGCTCTCTCAGATGGGAGGGGTTGGATTTCAGAGCAGAGGCCAGAGAAGCACAGCTGATCTCTGACAAACTGCAGCGCCTCAATCTGAATAAAGAATAAATGATAAACCTTTAGAACACAATGAACCTGTTTGACATTATTTCATGTTTAAAATCTGTTCAGAGCTGAAGAAGGTTAAGAATGTAGACGTTTAGAAAATGGAAACTCCAAACACCTGAACTCAGCAGGATGCACGTTCAAATATGTGAACTTCACAAAGTGTCAGCTCTTCATCTCTGCACGTGTTGAAGAGTCAACATCAAACCTGAGCTTCAAGTTAAAGTCTGCTGCTTTATGGTCTGTATGATGAGGACATTTAAAAGGTAACATCAAACATCTGTATGGTCTGATTCAAAACACCAGAAGGATTTCAAACTCTCACAGCAGCAGCTGTGATGTTCAGGAGCTGATATTTGAACCTGTGTTCCTTCTTTATTGTTCCTTTAAATCCTCATTAGAGCTCTTCTATCAGGAGGAACCTTTCACTGATAGATCTTTAATGTGGAAACTGGCAGCTCTCGTCTCATCTGACTCCACATGTCAGAGAGGAAACATCAGCCCATCACTCTGTGATCATTTCTCCTCATTTCAAGAACCACCTGTGGCTCCATCTATACAGACTCATGTTGTTCAGACAAACTATTAAAGCCAGCAGAACATCATTTCATACTTTCACAAAGAGCTTCAAGTAAAACAGACTCATCTATATTGATGCGTTTATAGAAGAATAACAAAGGAAACATCTATTTCTGCATAAAAAGTGGAGCCATCAACTTTAAACACTTTCAGTTGAACTCTTCAGTCAGGAGCAATCAAAGCGTTTCATCAATATGTTGGAGATGGAATAAAATATGAGTCAGCTGTTTAAGAGGCTCAGAGTCAATGAAACAGGGCAGGACTTTCCTCTCATATCAAAGGGTTAAATGTGGAACTCAACATTTCTCTGCCAGTCACTGGACTCAACCAGAGAGGAAGAAAATAGACTTTAGCACAAAGACTCTCAGAGTGGATACGTAGAATATCAGCCTTATGTCTGCAGTTTAGAGTCCACAAAGCTTTCACATCAGATTCATCTCAGCACTGATGTTGTTCCCTCCAAGCACTGACACACAGAAGGGACTTTCTTTCTGCTGCTTTATTTGCAGCTTTTCCCACAAATCCAGCCTGAAAACTCGTTAGCTGCATGCTACATAAAGGAGCTAACAATGTTCAAAACTTGTCCACAAACACAACTCCATGCTTGAAGCTTGTGTCTTCCTCCCTGCTCCTGTGCTGTGAAGGAGGCAGGTGAGAACCACTTCACTGACATGGGATTTCAAAATAAAAGCCCCATTGATTCAAAACAAAACGACTTATAATGCATGTGAAATAAAACACAAATGCAACTTAAATACCAAACTTCAACAAATTCTCGATTTGAAATACAAAAATATAAATATTATCATTTCAACAATTACAACAGAGGTAAAAGATGGTGTCTGACCTCAGAGTCTCCAGTCTGCAGTGAGGACTCTCCAGAAAACCACACAGCGTCTTCACTCCTGAATCCTGCAGCTTGTTGTAGCCCAGGTCCAGCTCTCTCAGATGGGAGGGGTTGGACTTCAGAGCAGAGGCCAGAGAAGCACAGCTGATCTCTGACAAACTGCAGCTCCTCAATCTGAATAAAGAATAAATGATGAAGATTAAAATGCATGTTGTATTAGATCATGTGTTCATGTTTTAAACATTACTACGCTCACTTTCAGTGAGTTGTGTCCATTTCTAAGAAGCACGTTTCCAATCTGGTGCTGTTGATTGAAATGTTGATGTAGAACTTTAGCTCGGTGTTAGGCTGCTGTTTAGGACTCTCAGCTCTGGACTGATGCTCACCTCT